>NW_008617819.1:0-2893 GCF_000691845.1 Merops nubicus | reverse complement strand
TCTTTCTTCCCCCTCTCTTTCCCCACCCTTCCTTTTATCTCCTCTCTTTATTTCCCCCTATTTCCCCCCTCATTTTCCTTCCCTCCACTTTGGGGACGGAGCAGCAGGGGCTGGTGCAAAGCGAGGCTCTCCCCCCTCCCCAGCATCCCAGATTTGGGGGTGTGGGGGTGTGACACCTCAGAGGAGAGCTGGCAGCACAGCCTCCACATCCCACCGGAGCCCCTGGCCCCCCTTGGCTCTGGAATTCCCTCTGGATTTGGGGGGGATGTCTCTGAACGGGATCTCCTCGGAAACGAGACGCGGGCGGCGCTTTGGGATGCTCCAAATCCACCAAATCCTCTCGGGTCTCTCCAGCTCCAGGCTCATCAGCTGGAGCCAAGGTCCCTCCGTGGTGTCTTTACTCAGGGATGGATTTTTAGGGTCATGAAGGACCACGTTGCCTTCCTGACCCTCCTCATGGAGCAGTTCCAGCTTTTTCCTCGCGTCGGTAAAGGACTTAGTGGGATGTTGGGAAGCGAGGCTTGAGCTGGCACCACACAGAACTCAAAGATCCTTCACAGGGTCAACCCTGGAGGCATCCAGGCGTTCAGAAGAGGCTGATACCACACTGGAGAAGGCATCTGAGATGTCCTGCAGCCCTTCTTGTCACCCACACTCCCCATTCCGGGCCGCACGGAAACGCTGCAGCCTGTGAAACCTTTGCCCATTTCCTTTTGAATTTGCCCCAGTCAGCACGGTGGAATTTCTGGGAGGGGGGAAGAGGAAGAGCTTTGTGGCAGGAAAGGGAGGCGTGTGACCCTTGGAGGGCTTTTTGGGTGCTTTCACAGGGCTCCGTGGGGCTTGCCCAGCTGTCCCACCACCGTGGTTCCTGCTACCACGCTGACCCCACTTGCAGCCCCTCCAACACTTTTGCTCTGAGGTTAAACCTCACCCCTTTTTTTTTCCCCCTGAATTTAGGGGTGCTCAGGCTGAGGGGGCTGCCTGGAGTAGCAGGAGATGTTCTAGGCCTGTCTTAACCCCTCAAAACGGGGCTGGTGGGCTGCGAGGAGCAAGACCCCCCTCTCCCTAATGGAGGTAGGAGCCCTGGATTTCACCAGAATTTGGGCAAAAAGTGGGGTTTGCATCTAAACAACCTTTTTTTTGGTCCCCCTCGCTGGTGGATGCCCAAGGGTGGATGTTCCTCGAAGCTTCTGGGCACTTATCTCCAGCTTCCAGATGGGTTTGGTGTATGATGAGGTCTTGCAAAACTGGGTGGAGGAGGGGTGAAGGTGATGCCCTGCCCAGGGTTGAGGAGAAACCAACCTTGCCAGGAGAGTTTGACCCTCAGCCAGTGTCATCAGCACGTGGTGAAGCAAACACTGTCCTTGCTGCCTCCTCACCACTCACCCTTCCCTACAAATCCAAACCAAAACCAGTTGGAGGTGGACAAGGCTACCAGGAGGTCACCTCGCTCACGAGGACTTTAGTTCCTCACCCATCTCAAGGGTTTGCTGCAGGAGAGCAGCTCCTCTGGGGCTAGTGGCAACAGCAGAGCCTGAATCCTCATCTTCCACGTCCCACCTGGCATGGAACCTGTCTGCTCCTCTTGTTTCCTCCAGCCCTGGGGTGTTTTTCTGGCCGTGCCCCCCCCGGTGGGTGCTGCCATGGCTGGGTGGGACCAGCCCTCCTGGTAGAACATGTCTGCTCTGGTGGCATGCTGGGCAAGGTGCCACGTTCCTCACTGGCTGGCTCGTAGGGATGAGTTTATTTTGGCTTGGTGGAAAGGGCAGAACTGTTGCCAGCTCATCCCAACCCTTCTCTGGGTCTGGGCTTGAAGCTGGCTGGGACATCTCCCAGACCAGAGTCTGAAGGCAGCTCTGGAAGATCCTCATGGGTTAAATCTTGCCCTACGTGACCCAAACACCATTTTACCTCATCCCTCCTTCCTGACTTTTATCTCAGCCTGATTTTCCATGTCCCTGTCTCCAAGGGCCTGGATTGACCTTGCCAGCCCTATCCTGTAGACCAGGCAGCACCAGACCTTGGTGGGTGGAGAAGTCCTGGCTGGACCTTTCTCTTCTTGTGTGGAACCTCTAGCCCACACATGATGGATGGGAGAGGATGGATGGATGGATGGATGGATGGATGGATGGATGGATGGATGGATGGGTGGATGGGTGGATGGATGGGTGGATGGATGGATGGATGGATGGATGGATGGATGGGTGGATGGGTGGATGGATGGGTGGATGGATGGATGGATGGGTGGATGGATGGATGGATGGATGGATGGATGGATGGAGGATGCTGCTTGAGAAGCCCTGAACATCCAGCAGGGACCACAAGAGTGAAGTGAGATCTCCAAGTCCCCTTGAGCTTGATTTGCTTCCAGGAAGGTGTTTGTAAAAGGGCTGTGGCCGCAGAGGGAGCTTGTGGAGAAGGTCTGTGGGACCAGCAGGTGCTGCTGGGGAGAAAGGCTGCATCTTGGGGCAAAACCTCAGGGCAAGGACCAGCACTGGTGGGGCACAAGTGGTGGCTGCTGGGGCTGGGGCTGCTTCCCAGAGGGAGGTTCAGTGCCTGAGAGGTGCAGGCTCAAGGTTTCCACCTCCGCTTGCTGGTGTCGGAGGGTAGGTCCTCTCCTCCTAGGACCTGTGCTGGATCTCAGGGCATCTAGAGCATCTTTCTCTGACTTTCCCCCAAACCTTGGTGGCAGGGTGTGACAGGCCGGGAGCTCCTCTCAGAGCCGGGCACCTGCCAGGACTTGAAGCCGCGTTTCAGCCGGGACTTGGTGCCAGCAAAATCTCATGCCTCCCCTCCTCCTCCCTCCCCAGCCCCCTCCCCCAATTCCTGCCTCTTCTCCCCCCTTAATCCCACCTCAAGAGCAGGGAGAGAAGCCAATCCCACCCCTAGATGG
>NW_008617818.1:361-1751 GCF_000691845.1 Merops nubicus | reverse complement strand
TCCCAACCCCACCAGTCTGTGACTCTGGAACCCTGTGGGTGGTGGTGACTTTCTCTGGAAGATCTCAGCTTTTGCACCGTTGGGTTCCTGGCTGTCTTGGGAGACAAGAGAGCTTCTGAAGGCTCTCCAGGGCCTGTGGCAGGAGAGCAGAGGATGCTCTCCTTGTGGAGACCACCCTGGTGGGGGCAGGTGACACTGGTGGCAGTGCTGCCTGCCCTTCCCTCTGCTGTGCTGGGCCAAGGGCCCCTTGATCCTGCCTCAACCTCAGGGCTGCCGTGGGAGGAACTTCTCCTTGCTCCAGCCACGTCCCAGGAGCTCTGGGTTGTCCCCCTCCTGCAGCTCCTGCTGGGATCCTCCCCAGGTCTCTGGCTCTGCCCATGCAGCCCCTTACCATGCCTGCAGAAGATGAGGAGGAGGAGAGCTCGGAGGAAGAAGCTGGGGTTCTCCAGCTGCCCTGGGCTCTCACTTTGGGCAGGTTTCCCCATTCCAATCCATGCAGAACCTGGGAGGTCCCTCACCCCCTGGCTCCTCTCGGCTTCATTCAGCAGATCCCCTGGAAATAAAGCAGAGATGAGGTCTGAGAGGAGCCACCAGCACCCCAAAAAAACCCCAAAACCAAGGTTTGGAGCACAGCAACCAAGGGGGTAGGAGTCAAAAAGCCAAATTAGAAGTGTGACTGCCATGACGCCCACAGCCAGCACCACCAGGTGGTACCAGCACCTCCTGCTCCACCAAAAACCCATGTCCAGGGTCCCTCAAAGCTGGGAAACGTCCTCTCAGCCATGTCCCACCATGACCACGTCCAGAGAGCTGCCTGCAGGAGGAGCATCCATGGGGAACATCGACCTTCTGTCGTGCTTCATGGCTTCACAGGCTGCCCAGAGAGGTTGTGGAGTCTCCTCTGGAGAGATCCCAAACTGGGCTGGACACCACCCTGGGCACCCTGAGCTGCTGGAGCAGGGGGTGGGTGAGATGATCCCCAGAGGTCCCTTCATGGACAGCCCAAGGAGTTGGTATCACCAACGCCGTGGTGGCTCATAGGTGTCAACTGCAGCCAGGGGCAGGGGAGTGAGAGGCAGAATTCTCATCTTTTTCTCAAAAAAAAGGGAGATATCACAGACACCAGACCCAGTGCTGGGAGCAGGTTGGAGCTGAGGAACAATTCCTTGCCCTGGAGGGTTGCCCAGGGCTGTGCCAGGCTGCCCAGGGCACTGGTGGAGTCCCCACCCCTGGAGGGGTTTCCAAGATGTGGTGTGAGGGACACGGGTCAGTGGGGACCTGGCAGTGCTGGGATATGGTTGGACTCAATGATCTTAAAAGTCTTTTCCAACCAAAATAATTCTGTGATTCTATGATTTTCCCATGGTCCAACCGACATCTCAGACTTGTC
>NW_008617818.1:0-208 GCF_000691845.1 Merops nubicus | reverse complement strand
CTGGGTGCCAGCACCCGCGTCCTCCTCCTCCTCAGACCCTCCTCCCTGCCCTCAGAGGTGCCCCACTCACCCTCATCAGCCTTCTCCAGAGACCAGCACAGGGAGCTCCTTCCCTGGGGGGGTGGGACACACACGGGGTGGCTTGTCCTTGTCACCCAGCTCTACCCCGAGTGCCAGCCAGAGATCCAAGGGAGGGGGGTGACATCCA
>NW_008617817.1:330-549 GCF_000691845.1 Merops nubicus | reverse complement strand
TGGTCATTTTGGGGCATTTTTGGGGCTTTATTGGGCATTTTTAGGGCATTTTTGAGGCACTTCTGGAGCATTTTGGGCCATTTAGAGACATTTTTGGGGCATTATTGGGCATTTTTTGAGCATTTAGGGACATTTTAGGGGCATTTTGGGACATATTTGGGGCATTTTTGGGGCGTTTGGGGCATTTTTTGGGAATTTTGGGGCACCTTTTGGGCATTT
>NW_008617817.1:0-205 GCF_000691845.1 Merops nubicus | reverse complement strand
TTTGGACTTTTTTGGGCATTTTTTGGGCATTTTTGGGCATTTGGGAGCATTGTTGGGCATTTTTGGGGCATTTTGAGACATTTTGGGGAATTGTGGAGCATTTTGGAGCATTTTTTGGCGTTTTTGGGGCGTTTTTCGGTCTTTTTGGGGCATTATTGTGCATTTGGGAGCACTTTTAGGGCATTTTTGGGCATTTTGGGGGCAT
>NW_008617816.1:0-14333 GCF_000691845.1 Merops nubicus | reverse complement strand
AGCCGCGCTCGGAGCCGCGCAGCCTCAGCCCCAGCGGCGCGGAAGCTTCCAGGCGTGCCGAAAACAGTGCGGGGTCTGCGTTCCCGCAGCGGTTCGAGCGGTGGCTCTAATTCCCTGCTGAAATGAGTATATACGATGTCTGTATGGTTTTGTTGCACTAGAACTGGGGTTTTGTAACCTCTAATGTGTGAGGTTGAGAAAGCAAAGCACAAAATTAGAGCTGTCCAGCATGGGAGTGCAAGCCAGGGGGAAGGGGAGGGAGCGGATTCCCAGCAGTATACCTGTGCTGGTGCTGTCTGCTGGAATGTGCCTCCACCGGGCAGTTGTGCAGCACTGGAGAGCGGCGCTGAGGAGGGGAACACAATTTCCATCCCTGAAGGATTTGAGACTCGGCCAGGTGAAGCCCCAGGCGACTCACCTCATTTAGTGCTGGGGGCTGTCCTGTTTGGAAAGGAGGATGGCTCCTGGCCATCCCAACACCCAGCGCCATGGTGGTAATTCTTCATTTCCTGGCCCACTGTAGCTATTGTATGATCCCAATGACTTTTTCTGCTCAGGGTGGTTCTGACCTGTTTTTCAAAGTTTTTTCAGTAATGCACAATACCAGATATTTAGTAAAAAAAATCATTTTTCAGTAAAAAATAATAATTCACGAGGTGGAATGCATTTTTAGGCTCCAAATAAAAATACACTTCAGTAAAATGAGGAAAAAAAAGCAGTGAACTTTTACAAGACATTCATCTTTTTAGAAGTCAAAGTATTATACCACTTGAAAGTCTCCTTGTGTGCATAAAGCTTCCTTGTTCTCGGCTCTGTCCACTGGCACATGCAAAAAGATCTTGTGTTCTGAGTTTATTTTCCCTAGCTGACTGTTTTTCAGCTGACCTGGACTGAGATGAGGATATTTTGTTGTCCACTAGCTTTTCTACAAGTACCTTAATTATTCCACTTTTATGTAGTTCTAAAATGAAAATATTGACAGTGATTTCGTGGATGGTGTGAGAACAGTGACATAATAAAACCACCATGAATCCATCAAACAAACTTGAGATATTATCCCTTGGGCCAGTATAGTCATTTATAGGAAGAGCCAATGTATTTAAGCAAATAAGAACTTGAAATGTAATTTGAAATCTCCCTTTCTCTTTGCAGTGCAATAGCAATTGTTTATAGTTTGCTCCCGTTCCTGGCACCCAGAACTGCTTCTGTTCACAGCAGGAGAAGTCGAGGCTGTCTAGTGTCCAGAGATGGATCAGTTGGACATACAACGTGGAGCTCTGCAGGGCTATTGGATTTGTTCTGCAGACCAAACCTGATGCATCAACAAGCGTCTGTGGATGAACCTTCATATTACCAGGAGCTAAACATTTGCCAGCTTATGTAATTGTTAAAAGCTTTTAAAAAACCAAAATGGCACTAATGCTTTCCTTTCCCATCATTTTTTTTAGGTGTAAAAGGAACATCTGGCTACGAGACCCATGAAGGCCAAGGGTCAGTGAGTGTAAGCATTTGTATCTTTACTAGGACTGACATAATTTTAAATTCTAGCTACTCTCAATGTTCACAGTTTATTACAGGTGTTAGATTTGAGTTCACTTTATAGTTCAGATACTGTGCAACAATTATTTGGGTTCTGTGATGCAGTATGACAGAGCTACAGCGATGACAAACTGCTTGGGCTGATGCCTTCTCAGAAGACAGTAGCTGGAGAGGTTTCTAGATTTTCCATACATCAGAACCACACCCTAGGCAATTCCAAGTCATCTTTTAGATCATAATGTTAAATTCAGGATTAATGTCTGTGTAAACTACATGATTGTTCAGTGGAAATCTGCCTTGAATGATGGAGTGAATCATGATTTCACAGCAATCACAGTTGCAGGCCTCAAGGTATGTGCATTCTTTTGTATTTCTTTGTATTTGATTATTCTGCAAATGTATATGCCTTTGGAAGGAGAAGACAAAAGAGACATTCTCTTTTCAAAATGGAGATGCTGTCAGTAATGTGGAAGATGATGTGGTTTCAGGTTTTGCACATATCAGAAAAAAAATATGTATAAGAAAGAAATATGATATTGTGATCCTGCTATGCTGGTTCTGTGATTCTGTGACTGAGTTCTTTGTTTGCTGCTTTAATTACCCTGGCTTTTATTGGTTTGAGGCTAGAAGCAGGAAGAGTGTTAGCAGTGGGTTTTACTAAAGGCAGAGTGGAAGCACAGTATGAAACCTGTGCTCCCATCCAACTTCCAGTTTGGGTCAAGTTTGAGACTGTGATAGAACATGCACAACATTTGTATTCCAGAGACACAGTAAGATATCTGTAAGAGGTCCCAGTGACTTCCTTGTCTTGCCTGAGAGTCACACAAAAATTGTGACCATTTTGGCTCACAAACAAAGGCTTAGGTGTAAAGTGTCAGGGGATTGGATGTTGGCTCATAATTTCATAGTGGATGAAATTCCTTTCAATGTGTGTTTGAGTTGGCCATCTGGAAGCCACATCCCAGACCTGAAGGATCATGTGGTGGTCCCACCTTCTGGCAGCTGGGCCATGAGCCACTGCTCCATGGCCAACGTCACTGCTGGCCCCCAACCCAGGCTCCCTCCCTTCCCTCTCTGCTGCAGCCTACGTGGGTTGCTCCATTTGCAAAAACTTCTCTCTTCAATTGATAGATTTTAATTATAATCTAGCAAGTGTTCCTTTCAGCCCACATTTAAATAGTTTTTGAAATGTATTCCAGCGTTGGATGAATTCCTTTCAGTGCCTGGGGAGCACTGGGCCACACACAGAGGGTGTGGTAAAGCCAGGTACCCAACAACCTGGCCAGTATGGATCAGGAGCAGCAGTCCTAGATGAAGAATAAAGGGACACTGGCATCTTAAAGCTTGCTGAGTCCTTTTTATTAGTCAAGAAAATGGGGAAATGAGGTTAGAATAGCAAAAATTATTTTATCTGTTAATTACTAAAAATTATTAAAAAACATAGCCAATTAAATGCCATATTTCTAGTTACTGAACAAAGAATTGTTAATATATTGAAAGAACACTGAAAATAATGCAGGTGAGATCAGTGTACCCAAGCAGAAAATGAACGACAAGGCAGCTTTGCTGTGTGTGAAAGAACCTTAGTAAAAAGACAATCTATCATCACTTCATACAGAAGAACAGAAGTATTTCTCCATTTTGGCTTTGCAAAAATGTGGAATAATCGGATCCTTTGCAGTATCAGATTGTGCCTTATATCTTCTCTTCAACTTCCTTAACATGGGATGCAATAACTTTTCCATCCACTACTTCTTCGACAATTGTCTTGATCTTTCTAGTTTTGGTAGGATCTAAATGTCGTAAACAAACAAACAAACAGAAATATTTATCAAAGTGTTAAAAATTATAAGAAAGACAGAGCAATGTGTGTATATGAATAGTTACATCCTTTTCCTTTCAAGCTGGCTTCTTGTTATAACTAACTCTGTGATGTAGTTAATCAGAACATGTATCATTTTTTTTATAAGAAAGACTCTAGAAAGAAATTTTTATGCAATCGCGTTTTACCTACCTTGAGAAGAGTCTAGTGATTGTGTCTGTGATTTGGACCCTGTCAAGGATGAGCTTTCAAAGGTAACTCCCTGTCCTGCACTCCTGAAAGAGAATCAGAGACAAGCAACGTTGCAGAGTGTTTGTTGGGAGGAGAAATCCCCTTTCCAGGTTGGCTCTGGTGGGTGGTTTCACATGCTGAGCTGAGTGGTTTATTCTCCTCAGGCAGGGTGTGGTGGTGCTATTTTAGTGTCGTTGTATGGGCTTCACTTTCTTTTGGTGAATGTACCACGTGGTTTTACCTCAACCAAAGGAGCTATTTCATGGGTTTGTTACTCACACAAACTCGCCGTCCAGCAAGCGGCGATAGGTTTCAATCTCCATTTCCAGGCGAGTCTTGATGTCTAGGAGCTGTTGATACTCTGCGTTCTGGCGCTCCATGTCAGCCCTGACTTGGAACAGCTGAGACTCCAGATTCCCAATCTGAAGCTGCATTTGGGAGAGCTGAGCACAGTAACCTCCCTCTGTTTCTGCTAACGTGTCTTCAAGGGATTTTTTCTGCGTAAGAAGGATATTAAATAATTTCTGATTGAAGTAAAAAAATCTTTACAAAGACAAAACCAACTGAAATAGTTCAATGGCCGTAAGTATAGCCTCATTACTTAGAGATTTTTTTTTTTCCTTGAAATACCAGTTTGAAAACTGGCCTTTGCTTCACTGAATGTGAACATTAAAGTTCATCTGCTGTACAACGTGGTACTAGCAATCCAAATATATATATATTACTGCTATGCAGGAACTGAAAGAATGGAGCATTTAATAGGAAATAAGTGCAAATCCTAAATCCTCTAGAATAGTATAAGATCTAAACACATTTCTGGTTTGGAAGATCTGCTTCTGACTGGAAGATTCACTCTGACTAGTTAGCAGCTTCCTTAGAACGAACCATGGCAAGCTGAGATTGCAGCTCGATTTCCAGGCTCTGCAGAGTCCGTTTTAAATCCGTGATCTCGCTCTTTCCTGACTGAAGCTGCTCAGTATTGGTGGAGATTTCCCTTTTCAACTCCCCACTCTGAAATGAGAAGGAAAAACACAGTGTAATTTTACCGTTCCAAATCTTTAACACATTTTTAACTAAATTTTACATTTTTAAGCTGCATTTGCTGTCACTGGTTGTTACTTTTTCATTGAACCATGCTTCAGCCTCTTTGCGGTTTTGCTCAGCAATGATTTCATACTGTCCCCTCATGTCATTCAAAAGCTTGGTCAGGTCGGTTCCTGGAGCAGCATCCATTTCAACGCTGACTTGGCCAAATGCACTGCTTTGGATGCCCTGAAGCTCCTGGAGAGATTGAAAATAAAGTTTCTGTTAAAAAAGCGAAAACAGATCAACCAAACATATATGTAAAGAAATACAAGCGATACAAATTCTGTTTCAGCAAGAGTCCGTAGCACGCGGGCGTATTTTGTTCACTGGCTTAGTAAACTCAGAAAAGAACAACAAACAAAACAAATAATGAAACGAAGGACCTCCTGCTGGCATAGATAAGGAAACAATTTGATATTTCACAATTGTATCTGCCTTGTTACGAATTCATAAAGAGAAGAAAAAAGTACCTCTTCATGATTCTTTTTGAGATAAGCCAGTTCTTCATTCAGGCTTTCGATCTGCAGCTCCAGGTCAGCTCTGGTCAAGGTCAGCTCGTCAAGAACTCTGCGCAGACCATTGATGTCAGCTTCCACGCTCTGGTGAAGAGCCACTTCGTTCTCATATCTGTAAATAAAGTAATTAAATGGGGCTTTTTATGTGGTTAATGAGGTCAAATGCAATATATAATGTTTCATAAGACATTTTAGTACACATAATTGTTATAATATTATAATAAATATGTTAAAGTATTCTACAAGGAAAGAGACTTAAAGAGAAATTTTTTTTTCCCCTAAAATATTAGTAGTAGTTTTTGTAATATTCAGATATACTTACTTCAGTCTGAAGTCATCAGCAGCCAGTCTGGCATTATCGACCTGCAGAATGATTCTGGCGTTGTCGATGGTTGCATTGATGATCTGAAATACAAACAAGGTTCATGGAATGATTTCACAGTCCAATAGCTTTGCAGCTCAGTGTAGCTACTTACATAACTGTAATCCCAGCTATGATTATCATATTAAATGTAATGTGTTAGACTGTGGTCTAATTTACTCTGAAAGCCCACAGGACACGTTTCCAGCTCTCTGATTCCGTTAGTGGTGGAACGCTGGTTGCCTTCTGTGCCTGGGTGGTTTCTAAACTCTCTAGCCCTTGTCAGCCCGGTCTGTTTCAGGAACTGAATTTGTGATGGAAGAAATATGAAGCTTGTTAGAATTTAAATTTTGTAATCTACAAGGCTATGTAGGACTGCATTCCATTAGTGCCGCCTTCAAATGAGACCAGGTCACCCAGCACTATGTGGCTACAGAGCTGCTGTTAGTATACCAAAAAAACCCATCACAATACCAGCACAGTGTGACAGAGTTTATCCTAAGTGTTGATACCACAGGATACATTCCTCATGGTTTCTGGAAAGAATTTGTAACTTTTACCCAAAATACTGCTAGTGAATTACAGATGTAAAGATAGGTTCAGTACATTGCTTTGCTACCTTGTTTCGGAGCTCCTCAATGACAGGACAGTATTTGCTGTAGTCGTTCCCAGAGCCGGGGACGGCGGCGCCAGGGCCGTTCTTCTC
Organism: Merops nubicus; assembly: GCF_000691845.1. NCBI lineage: Eukaryota > Metazoa > Chordata > Aves > Coraciiformes > Meropidae > Merops > Merops nubicus. The sequence goes on along the minus strand of NW_008617816.1, from coordinate 8,073 downwards.
GTACCACTCGCGGATCTTGTGCTCCAGCTCGGTGTTGGCGTCCTCCAGGGATCGCACTTTGTCCAGATACGCAGCCAGACGGTCATTGAGGTTCTGCATCGTTTCTTTCTTTGAGCCAGAGAGAAGGCCGCCATCCCCAGTGCCAGCAGGGCCAAAACCACCTCCAAACCCAGATCCGGAGCCACTGCCAAAGCCACCTCCAAAACCAGCTCCTGAGCTGCTGCCAAACACCTCCCCCGAAAGCACTGCTTAATCCACTTGCATAGCTGCTGCCTAAACCGCTTCCGAAGCCTCCACCGAAGCCGCTGCTTAAGCTGCTCCCAAAGCCTCCACCTGAGCTACTCCCAAAACCCCCTCCAAAGCCAGAGCCTGAACCAAGCACAGAAGCAGCACCAAAGCCTCCACCAGCTCCACCACCAAACCCGAGTGTGCTGCCACCAAAGCCGCCCCCGTCTGAGAGCCCCCCCGCCCAGCCCGCTCCGCGAGGAGAACTGCCGGGACCCGGCGCTCGTGCGCACGGACAGGGCCATGGTGCTGGTGGTGCTCGCTGCACGGGGAGCGGCACCGGGCCTCTTATAGGGAGGGCAGCGGGCGTTGACGGTGGCAGTCCCCACCTCCTCAGGAGATCTTTAATTCCTGCTCTTTCTATTGTTTGGAGGAAAGTCAGTTTAATATGTCCTGGCCAAACCGAGTGATATGTGCCCATCTCAATTGCCAATGAGACAGGAAATCTAGTGCCCTCCAGGTATTTGCTGTACGAAGGGAAATGGGTGGAGTAGAGCTAAGGCATCATGATAATGTTTTGTCATGTGCAATGAAGCACAAAAATTTCTTCTCACATTTAAATCCTCCCTAAATAATTATTTTTGTCATTCCATATTCACTGCTTTCTTGGTCTGGGGCTGTCATTACAGGAGCGTGCCGCAGGCAGTGCCCTGAGCCCGGTGGTTGCACACTTCCCACATGGCAAAAATGTGTTTCTCTTCATAGTGCTTCTCTGGCATGACCCTCTGCCAGATCAGGGATCCCTGATCATTTACTAAGAAGTAAAAAATGTGATTAACAAAAGCGTCTGAAGAGGCATGTGGGCATTCAGAGACAGTGTGAAAACATAAAGATACTCGATTCTACCAAATAGAATTTGTAGTTGTTTTTCTGCCCATAATCTTTCATCACTGATGTATCTCTGTGTAATATGTGTGGCCTAGACCAACAGTTCATACTTTTGTGCTGGAAATGAACCATTGTTTCTTCTAAATAGTTCACTATTATCTCAAAAATAAGGAACATGGTTCCTGTATTTTGTGCATTTTGTAACATAAATCTGAAGCTCAAATATAGCTCTTCTGGTTGCAGGTTTAGACATGGAAACCCTTCGAAACCAGTATACTTTTCTTTTGAAGTTATTTTGGTAAACTGAGAATGTTTTCTTTCTTTCTCCTGGCTTAATTACATCATTGGATTTGTCCACTGAAATGTAGTTTTGATTCATCTGCATCCAGGAGCATGGGTGCTTTTTTGGGCAGAAATGTATTATGAGCAGGAGATCAAAGGTTTAAGTAAAGTGTTTATGACAAAATGAATTGATAGCCTGGTATCAGTGACTCGTGAGAGTGAAAGCAAAGGATTATTTTCTTTAGCAGCTGTTTATATACAGAAAATAGCACAGGTGGGATTTCAAAAGGAAGAAGGTTTTGTGTTTATGTTGTCAAGAGGAAAATGCAGAGTCCTTGGCCTGGAGCTCTGGGTGGGGCAGAGCCCAGCACTGTGGGGAAGGGGACATGCTCTTGACGTGGAGAAGCTGTAAGGGGATGATGGTCTTTTAATTTTTGAACTGAAAGACAAAACATATTCTTACTGATAACATAGCTTTGCTTGCTCTAGTCCCTGCTGATATAAACATGCACAGAGAGTGAAAAATTAATAAATAATAATCTTCAATTTATTTATTAATTTTAATTTGTTATTAAATGCAAACTGACACTTTGTATTTATTTGAAAATCAGTTTTTACTGAAGTGAAGCTACATTTGGATGGTGGCTGAAGTTCAGGGAAGGTTTGCTGAATCAACACTTTAATGCATTTTGAAAAACAGATCTACTCTACATGTGCTAATACACAGGAGAAGAAATAGATTGCTGAGCATTGGATTGCAATTAAACTAACGTATTTGATGGAGAGTGTATCATCTGTAGCTGATAAATTATTTTTTCTGAAGCATTGATGAAGTGTCCACCAAGGCTTTGGAAACAGCAGCTCCCTTCTAAAAACTTTTTGTTTATTAATACGTTGAAAGTGTGAGAAAACTTAAGACAGCAGATATTGCAGTGAGCTGTATGAAAAACATGAAGAAAAAATTCTCACAGTGCTTTCAGAAAAGGCCATGACGGTGCAGAGCTGGTTAAGCACATGAGCAAGTTCTGTCCCTTGTCTTCATCTAGTGACTTTCACCAGCTTAGTGCTTTGAAATTTCAACAGTAAACACTGCTTCAGTGTTTTTCTAAATTAAATTTAGATTATTTAAAAAGCTATAGTAAATTCATGCAATAAATAATTTGACTTTCTAATTCTTACTGAGCAGGTTTTTTAATGTAAGTGTAAGACTTTGATGTAAGTAAAAACTAATACTTTGGGTTTTTTCTGTCTTGGAAAAAATTATACATTTATAACTGTCTGACTTCGTTTCTGTTCATCAAGGTGTTTAGTCACTATTTTAGTAAACCCAAAATCTTGTACTTTGGAACTTACTGATTTTTATTAATACTGCACCCATGCCCCGACCTGCTGCCCCCACCCCCTAAAACAAAACAAAACAAGATTATTTGGGATTTGGTAGTTTAGCATCTTTGAACCCTTCTGGGTTTTAGGGAGGATTAGATTAGATCATTTATAAAATTTTATCTTTTACTTTTTGGGCTCAGCTCTGGGATGCTCAGAGGTTGGCTCCTCTGTGCTGGTGCTGTTTACACCTTCTCTTCAATCTCTTTGATCTGGGAGGAGACAACCTTGCCATCAACCACCTCTTCAACAATCGTCTTGATCTTCTTGATTTTACTTGATTCTGGTAGTGAAATTGAGCAGAGGATTCATTAAATGCAATATCTATAGTCCGAGTGATATTCTTGCCGTGCTGGCAGTGATCCCCCCAGAGAGGGAAGAGCTCAGGGCAGCTTGGCACTGCCCAGTTACTGGGAGGTAAACTCTGGGGTGTGCAGGATGTGGTTTCTTCTTTGAACATCCTGGATGTTACCCATAATACTGTAGTGGACATTGTGTTGAATAACCCTCTATCCCTCCTGATAGTTTGACTTCAGTTTAGCACAGACCTGGAGCCCTAAACCCCAGGAGTATCTTATGCTCAAATGGGTATTTCTGCTATGAAACTAGGTACTTATTTAGGAGCCTGCTCTGCCCGTGTGGGCAGGGAGGGAAGCGGGGGCTCCAGAATCTCCAGGGGGGTTCAGCAATTCTCTGTTGTTCTCTTGGCTCTGGGAGGAGTCTGTGGTTTCACTTTACACACCTGAATTACACACGTGTGCCTGGGCTTTATATAATCTCTATAGGCTATCTGTTTATACAGGTGATTGCTTTCAGGGTGTAAGATTCCACTGGCTATTTGCTCTGAAAGGGGGTTGGTTTCTACCAGGCTACTGAGTTCCATAACATTTCAAGAGGTGACCATTAAAAGACAGGGAAGTTGTTGTGACATACCTTTTTCGATCTCTGTTGTGGATACATCCACTTGGAAATGTCTGTTCAAATTATAAATTAAAAAATGTAAATATATGGTGCCTAAGGTATTGAGGACACATCCTTGTGCATTTCCTGTACGTTTGTTTACTGAGACAGGCAATGTCCTTTCATCAAGACATTTAAGCAGGTGTTTAAATGAGTTTTCTTTCAAGCATAAGACAAGCATAAGCTATGGGTGAAATTAATATATAGCCTCATTTCTGTTGTGCTGTGACTTTGGCTCATGCAGATGTGCCCGGTCTAGTTCCTGAGCCAGAGCAGCTGAGTAGGCAGAACTGTGGGGGGCATACCGCTGGCTGCTTGCCCTGCTGTCACTGGTGTCTGCTCTTTTCACTGCAGAGCATTGGGTGTTGGACTAGCTGAACATTTCATGTCAGCTTGCTTTCACCTCTTCACATCTTTCAGTCACTTGGCTGCTAGTGACGCAGGTAGAGCAGAGAATAATTCAGAGCAGGCTGCAAAACTTGCCATGGGCTGAAAGAGATCACTGTGCTCTTGCTGAGCACCCACTCTAGTGTGACTAGGTGCTGTGGTGTCTCACCCAGGTTAAAACACACCTAGCCCAGGTTAGCCCAGGCCTGCAGAAGCTACAGCCTTTACAGCTATGGACAAGTCCATTGAAAATTCAATTACTGATGCTTAGGGAGTGTGAACATCTATCCAGCTACTCCCCTCACGAGGAGTAACAGCATATACCCATACAGAGGCTGAGACAAACTCAGCCAGCTTCCACAGCAGCTTCTGAAACCCAGCATGACTGGCAGCCTGTTCCTATCTGCAGCTGAGAACCGGGCAGCCAATGCCCCCTGCCCTCAAACCAGCTGGAAAGCAGCAGCTTTTACACTTTCCCCTCCTGTGAATCTAGGCAGCATTTGTGATGTTGTTTGTGTCATGTGTAACTAAACCTCCACGCAAAGCGTGTGTGTCCTCACCCGCTGTCCTCCCCTTCCAGCAGCCGGCGGTACGTGGTGATCTCCGCCTCCAGGCGCGTCTTGACGTCCAGCAGAGCGCTGTACTCACTGTTCTGACGCTCCATGTCTGCTCGGAGCTGCCTCAGCTGAGCCTCTAAGCTGGCAATTGCTTCCTGTACTTGGGCTAGCTGGTAATTGTAACGTGCTTCGGTTTCAGCCAGAGTGTCTTCTAAAGACTTTTTCTACAGCCAATGGAAAGAACAAAGCTGTATTTATTATTCAAGAGGCTATGTTTTTGTGTTAAAATTACATTTTGATTGAAAAGCTGCCTGGTTTCTGTATTTATCGGTGCAGCTGTCTACTAAACACAATCCTTATTTCGAATACTCTATTACTTGCCATGCTAAAGTGGGACTGCAGTTCCACCTCCAGACTCTGGAAGACCTGTCTCCGGTCGGTGACCTCTCTCCTTTGGACTTGGAGCTGTTCCACGTTGATCGCTACCTCCTGGTTCAGTTCTTCTGTCTGAAACACCAAAACAGAGGGGCTGTGAACTGCAGATAGACTCAGCTGAGGTTCTTGTTGGTGTTTCAGTGATTGACCTTACCTGCTTTTCCAAACGCTCTTTGGCTTCTTGACGGTTCTTTTCTGCCATTTCTTCATATTGCTGTCTCATTTTTTCCATAATAGTTGCCAGATCAATACTTGGAGCAGCATCCACCTCTACACTGACTGAGCCGCTCACCTGTTTGCGCAGCCGGTCAAGCTCCTGCAGCAGAGAGCATTGATAAGCACAGCTACTGCCAGTCCTGAACACTGGAAGCAAACCAAAACCTACAGGCATAGGTGCAATTTGTGACTAGCATCTCAGGGCAAGATAACTTAATCACTTTGCAAATACTGTTTATTGCACCTCATGGTAGAACAATTTGCTTATTTTGTAGCAATAAACACTGTATCACAGACAAATGTTATCAAAAGATGATTTCCTCAGGAGCAGATCTATGGAACGCCTCCAGACATCATGGTTCCCATTTGTGTACTTTTGAGGGGCAGCAGCTCCTAAACCATACATTGTTCTTCAAGGAAACCTTCACCCTGTAGCTGCTGGAGCTGTTCAGCCTTTGGTGCCTCGTTGCCTGGCTGCCAGTTAGTGCCATGCACAGCTACCCTGCTGCCAGAAATGGTGCAGCCGCCCCGGTCCTGCGCAGCGGAGTTTTACGTGGGTGGCCAGGCTGCCTGTTTTTCTAGGTTGGATCTTTCAGATACGGTGCTTACAGAACATCTTTTCTGCAATGTGACAAGGAATTTACACTTTTGAAGTTGGTAGTATGACATTAAGAAGGAGGCTTGGGTTTATGCCATAATTGAGCTTTTGGTTTTTTTTTTTTTTTGAGTTTAGAATTACAGTTTGTGCCTTTACTTGTAAAGGGGAAAAAAATAATGGCTGGGTAACATTCTTACCTTTGTAGGTCTTTGAAATTATAAATGTAATACTAAGGGCGAGGCTCAGCTGGAGCTTAGACTCCTGGAAGACACCGAGCACACATATCTAACTTGTAGCTCTCTCTGCAGGAGCCAGAGCTCCTTTTAAAACCAGGAGTGATCAGAGAGCATCCCAGCTGACCAGCCAGTAGTCCTCACTCTGCAGTGAGCTGAATCACTCTCTAGACTTTGTCTGGTTTACTGACTGCCTCTCAGTTAAATAAAATAGAACTACAGGCACATTCACATAGATAATACATGAAGAGGGACCTAAATTCTGATGAGCTAATCTGGAACTGAATCTCACTGTAAGTGTAATATTCTTTCAGATTAGCATGAAGACTTCATTATTCCTAGCCAGGCTGAGTTGATGTATGCCACTTCAAAAACGCTCCCTGACAGTGCTCAGCTGCTCTCACCTCCTCATGGTTCTTCTTAAGAGAAACTAGTTCTTCTTTCACACTTTCAATCTGTGACTCCAGATCAGCTTTTGTCAAGGTCAGGTCATCACGAACTCGGATCAGTCCATGAATGTCACTCTCGACACTTTGCTTGAGCAGGAGTTCATTCTCATACCTGTAAAATAAGGCTTCTTTTCTCAACATGAAAATGCAAACGTTTGATATCCATGTTAGAATTGGTAACCACTGCAGCCTTAGGTGTAAAGTTTTTCTTTTTATTAAACTTTACATTAGAAAATGTTTCATTCTCAGCTTTGATACCAATAACTAGAAGCTTTCATGAATAAGATAAGCATGAGAGAGAATTTCTGAAACAATCATGGAACTTACTTGAGTCTAAAATCATCAGCAGCCAGTTTGGCGTTGTCAATCTGCAGGACCAGCCTCGCATTTTCCAACTGTGCAGCACTAATCTAAAAAGGAATGGTTGAAAAGTGATGATTTTTTGCACATAAATGCACACTTGATCCATTTCTGGAGATGAATACCACTTGTGGGCTTCATCTCACTCAGCTTTGGCTGTCTATTACTCATCTGGGTTTAAGCTAAATTCCCTTTGATGTGCAGAGAAGGAATTAGGGTTCTCCAAAAGGGAAGTTATCCTGCCATAAAATATGCACACTAGTTGGGACAAACTGCTTTCTGGAAGGGATCTGCTTCCAAACAATGGGAAATAGAACTGGTGAAAAGTAAGAGAGGAAAAATTTAACAAGTTCACTAGAAACATAATGTGACAAATCTGTTAACTGATTCCTGTGGGAATATTTAATTATTCATAGTGGTCTTTTACTATTTTGAGTAATCAATTTTTTTTTCTGAGCATTTGTCATTCTTTTCTAAAAAACTCACTTTGAAATCAACAGATGCTAACCTATATTTAAATATGTAAATTGACATCAGTACTTTCACTAATTAAAATAAACTAAGGCAAATAGAATTCATTTTGATTCAACATGTAGGAGATTACTCATATCTGCAGACATACATCTAGCATTGCCAATTATGTAAAATCTGTCACTAATTGGTAAATGATCAAAATAAAGCATTTATTTTTCTTAGCTGAGACAATTGCAGTTTGGAAAAGTACATTTCCTGTCATAGGTTATTATCTATTTCTGCAGTAGTTGCAATTCATGTACTTAAGATGGTTGTATGGTGTCGTACCTTATTCTGGAGCTCTTCAACTGTTGTGAAGTATGAGCTGTAGTCCTGCCGTACGTCTGTGGTGTTCTTCTGGCACCACTCCGTGATCTGCCTCTCGAGCAGGGAGTTTGCCTTTTCCAGAGAGCGCACCCGCTCCAGGTAGGAGGCCAGGCGTTCGTTTAGGTTCTGCATGGTGGTTTTCTCACTGCCAGCCAGCAGCACATCGCTGCCAGTGATGCTGAGCTGGAAGGTCCCACGGAAGCCCTGTCCGAAGCCGGCGCTGGTGGAGATGCGGGTGCCCGAGCCGCCGGCCCCCCCGT
>NW_008617815.1:0-1972 GCF_000691845.1 Merops nubicus | reverse complement strand
GAGGGGGGTTCCTCCCGCCCGGGAGGCGATGCCCTTCCCCAGCTGGGCACGGGGCTCCCCTGGGCTCCGAGCAGCACCCCCAAGCAACGGACCCTCACCGAGAGCCTCCTTACGAGCCCAACGTGGTGCCTCTGGCCAGCAAAGAGCAGAGCAGGCAACTGCCCTGCACAGACAACTCTGCCTGACCAGACCCCCTCCCCTGGAGCGCACCCCGAGCCCCTCACGGCGAGAAACCCACCACCTCCAGTGTCCCAAAAGCACAACAAGCTGCAGCAGCTCCTACCTCTTCATCAGAGCTGTCTTCCTCATACTCATCGTGAGCGAGCAGACCCCCATCCTCCTTCAGTGATGGGTCATCCTCCGAGACCTTGCTCTTCCCAGAAGCCCTTTTGGCCTAAAAGGCAGGAAAAAAAAATAGAAGCAGGTCAGTAAGAACCCACGGGGTAAATCTTTGCAGTTTGGTGCCCACCCCGTCAGAGGCCTTGGCCAGGCAAGGAAAGCTGAAGCTGCCAGCAAAGCCTGGTCTGCTGCCAGGTCCAGGGACACTGGGAAGGACGGGGGAGAAGGAAAACAGAGGAAAGAAAACACAGGACAGAGAGAGGGGAAAAATAAGGCAAGGAGGGAGAGGAAGGACATGGAGGGAGAAGGAAGGACAAGGAGGATGGGAAGAGCTCACTGAGCAGTGTTCACCTGGGACTGCAGAGGGAGGGAGTCCATCACCTCCCTTTGAGGCCAGGTTGCCCCAGAAGCTCTGGTGGGAGCTGAGCAGCTGCCAGAGATCCAGGTTCCCACCCCCTGGGCCCCAGCCCGTCCTCCCTGTGCAGCCTCCACACCCCGGCCACCTTCCAGAGGCACCTCAGGAGCCCCTGGGGCTCAGGGCCACCGAGCCCCTGTGAAGCCACGAGCAGGGCAGAGGCTGCAGCATCCCCCCTGCAAGGACAGCCAGGGGGGAGCTGCCAGGCTCAGGAGCTGCCAGGCTCAGGAGCTGCTGACTGCATCCCAAACCACACAAACCCACACCAGAGCAAAGCAGAAACATATCTGCTGGGAAGCAGCTCTGGAGGTCCCCAGTCTGACCTCCTGCTCCAAGTGGAGCTTCCAAGTAGCTCAGAGTGGCTCCCAGGCTAGGTGGGGAAGAAGCCACCTCCCAGAGCCTCCTCCTGCCCCACGCTCCAGCCCCAACCACCTCAGAGCCTTCCACTGGACTAGATGGTCTCCAGAGGCTCCCCCCAAGCCCTGCCCTCGTGTCACTCGTCCCTGTCCGTGGCTGGGTTGTCCTGGGGACATTCTGTGCTGTGTTGTAGCAGGGCTCCAGGCTGGACCCTGCGCCCAGCTGGGTCTCAGAGGTGCCACAGAGCAGTGGGGGACCACAGGGTGTGGTCACTCAGTGTCACAGGGGACATCTGCTGCCTGCCAGGCTGTCCCCAGGACTGTCCCCAGGACTGTCCCCAGGGCCTGTCCTCCAGAGCTGCTCCAGGACCTCACACCCACCCCTCACCCCTGAGCTGCACAGGGGGGACAACCCAGGGAGGACAAGCAGCCACCAGAACCATCCCCCCGGGGAAGATCCAGCTGCACAGAGGCTGGGCCAGTGGTCTAGACTGGGCTTTGCCAAGAGAGCTTGGCCCAGGTGCTCCTGGGGTGCCTTCCAACCTGGGGCTCTGTGACCCCACGTCTGCACTGGGGGCTCCAGAGCTGCTGGGCACACCTGAGATGCTGAGGTAAAGCTCAGAGCTGCCTCACAGCCACCTCACCTGTCCCCTCTGCTCAGGTAAAGCTCAGAGCTGCCTCACAGCCACCCCACCTGCCACCTCCGAGGGCACTGGGGAGATCTGCAGCACCGTGTGCCCTCAGAGCCACTCTGAAGCTCTCTGGAAGAGCCCTGGGCAGGGTCGGGCTGCCCGGCCACCCCCCAAGGTGCCCACATCCCAGACTCCCACCACCCCCTGTCCCACCCCCCAGAGGCACCCCC
>NW_008617814.1:0-3024 GCF_000691845.1 Merops nubicus | reverse complement strand
AAAAAAAAATGTACAAATTGGTGAATAAACAATGAGAGCTACGGGAACATGAAAAAGAAACGAAGAGCCTTTCCAGCAAAGTCTCCAGCAAGCAGTACGTTATCTAACATGGCCAAATGGGTCGGGTATAGAAAAGGCAGATAATTATCCCGTGGAGCAGCAGCAGGCGACCCACAGAGGGACAGCAGGATGGCCCTTGTAAAATCCTCTGGAACAGACTCCACAGGGAGCTCACACCCATCACGCCAACGCATTCAGAGTTCAGTCACTCCTGGGAGGCAGAGCAGAAGTGTTGTTTTGAGCACATGGACACTCACACCCACGTGTCTCTCCTCGCTGACCCGGCTGACAGCTGTCCTACACAGAAGTGCCTTTTTAGGTCACTAAGCTGGGGTTTTTTTTTTTTCCTCATTTATCAAGTTCATCTACCAAAAAACATGTATTAAAAAACTGGAGAGCGCACGCTTTTGGTACCCACTGGGAAATAAAGAGCTGTGCCAAAGGGAGGAGAAGGAAGGTGGCAGGTTCTTCCTGGCACTCAGCTGAGGTTACAGTGACAGGTTTCTCTCCTTCTAAGCTTGCACAATACAAAATAACAGCTGCTCTTATCAGGAGAGTCAGGTTTTGGACCAGCTGCTCTGCTACCTCCAGTTCTGGCAATAATTCAGGAAAAAAAAATTCTCATTTCTGCATTAAAAAAGTATATTTCAGACAACTTTATCATATGACAAAGCACATGTAAATCTGCAATATTTTGACTCTATGCTAGCACTGTCTCTGCATGTACCAGCCTCGTGCCACAGGCTTAACGCTTCTGACATGACTGTTTGCAACACACACTCTATTAAAATCAGCATCTCATTTCCTCCTCTTATGCATATCTTAAAAGGAAACTTTTACACTCACAATTGGCATGAAAATAGACTAAATTATTTACATGATTAGCATGAAACAGAGGCAAGACCGACAAGACCCAGGAATGAACACTCCATGTCCTAACACATGGATGAATATTTAGGCCACAGGTTTTAAAGAAAGGAAAACAAAAAAAAACCAAAATAAAGACAACAGCAGAGAAACAATGCATATTACTTAATCTGAACTTAAATCAAATTGGCCCAATTTCAGCTATAGATTAATCCCTGCAGATACTGTTTTGACTTGCACACGCAGTACGTCAAAGACCACAAACAATTTTGGTAAATGTCCTCTAAAGTTTAGAAGAATCCGGTGTGATTGGCATGTTCATTTGTTTGATATTTATTAGCAATTCCAAGGACAGATGAGAGAGTGAGGCATGATAAGGATCGTTAAACTCCTCGTCTCCAAAGGACAGCATGTCTTAACACACTCCACCTGTCTGCTGTTGGAACACGTCGATAGTGTCTTCATCCTCCATCTCCAGCTGTTGGAGTAACATGGAAAATACAAGACTTGAAATACACAACCTCATGGTTACAAAAGCACTGAGCTCTCTACTCCTAGCTGGTACCAGTAATAGAGAACTTGAATTCTAATTGATGAATGCATGAAACTTCCCCCCAGTCACCCCATCGCCCCGCTGACCGGAGCACCACCAGCTTTCAGAGGCTCTCAGAGAGACCAAACTCAGCAGTCTGACCCACAACTGACCACCCCAGCCAAGCAGCTTCTCTGCTCCTTGCCTCAGGCCCCACAGTGAAATTTTCCTTCCCCTCAAAAAAAACATTCAAAAGGAAACAAATTTCCACCCTAAACAAATTCATTCGGAAAGCAGTAAACCCCTAGGAATTATTTCAGAATAATCTTGATTGGAAACCCTTTTATCTGCACGCAGACATCAAGATATTTATACAGCAATTTGCAGTAAAAGTCTTTTTTTTTCATACCTGGGCAGGTGTGTCTGTTTCACTAATTGGTTGTCCATCAAATCTGAATCTAATCTGCCTCATCGACAAGCCCTGCAAGTTTGAAGTAATGAGCATGAGAAACCACACTTTGCTTTCTGAATCCATACAAAACCTTCACAGGTTTATTGTCACAACAAATATTAACAAAATTAAGACTCAATCAGACAGGAAACAGGTTTTTTTATCTTCTCATGAAAAAAGGAACTATGAAGGGGACTGTTGGAGGAAAAAAAGACCTTGTAGGACATTCTGCTGATTTTTACTTGCAAAGTTTATCAGAAAAATGTGTCTAATGTTAGCAAGTCAACGTGCCCTCAAGACCCGAGCTGAATTCATGCCTGAATCCTGTTCTGACAGTGTTTCATCACACAAGGCAGTTTTTATTCCCTGCCTCAGGGACTGAGGCCTTTGTCCTCTAAAATCCTTTGAAACCTTTGCACGATTCACACTTCCAGGCATACACAGAGCCCCGTGAACACAAAAACTCCCCACACCTCTCCAAAGAGGTCTACAGACAACAGAAAATGCCAAGAAACAAATTCTGACTGCTTCCCAAAGCCACGTGCATCCCCACCCTCTGCTCTGTGCCACCTAACGCAAGGCAGAAGCACAGGCAGCGAGGGCTACAGGCTCAGGACCTGGACTGTGGGGATAAATCCCTGTCCCTTTAGCTCCCAGGAGGAACTGCCTCTGACACGGAGCAGCTCTCTGCCACCTGCAGAATAAAGCAGCCCAAGCTGCACAGCGGGCAAGGGGAGAGATACGTGAAGGAAGCAGGGGAAAAAAACACAAGGAAAAGGCTACAGCACGTGAAAGTGCTTTGTGCTGTGTCCCAAACTGAACACACACTCTCTATGAAGCTGATAGCTTTGAGAGATGGTAGATCTGGGGGTTAGGAGGCTACAAGCTCAAGAGTGAATCAGTCTGAGAACTAGGATCAGAGAAATTTTGCTAACTGTCCTGCGACGTTTTTAGATCCCTAGGAGCACCTGATGAGGAACAAGTCCGTTTTCATTAACTGAAGAGAAAAACACCCAAGAGCCGAGCAGCCCAAGTCAAGTCTCCTACACGCCTGAATGCACGCCCTCCTATTTCTAACCTTCCAGGGCAATCGCCCCACCGTGCCAAGGCCCCT
>NW_008617813.1:814-1186 GCF_000691845.1 Merops nubicus | reverse complement strand
AATGTTTTTAAGTTAGCATTTGGACGGGCTTCAAAATTACAGTGTCTCTGGTCAGTGTCTAAGCAGATATCTTGTGCCACTATAGTGTTACTCTCACAGAGGAAACCCTGTTCTCGTATTATACAGGATTCTAGGTCCACTGTCTGCCATTTATTTCCTACTTTTCTGGCCCACGTCCTGTATTCGAAAGGATATAACAAAGTTCCATTATGATTGATTCCTAGGGCCACAATGGGATGAATAGTAACTATTAATGCTTCATGAATAGTTAGTACAAATGTTGTGATTACCTGTGTGACAGGATGATAGGTGAAGTTTACCATGTTCCACCATGATTGGAGTCTTCTTTCTATTTCTGTGGAGCTATCCCAC
>NW_008617813.1:0-339 GCF_000691845.1 Merops nubicus | reverse complement strand
CATGACAGTGGTATGTCTGAAATATTAACTTGCATATGTAGCTCTATCCTTTTTAGAGGCCATTCTGGATTGAATAGCACCTGTTGTTGTCCTGTGTTCCTGATTACATATGGGCCAATTTTATAAAAATTAAGTTCAATTTTAATTTTACTTTGGGGTGGAACAGTCGTATGGGATTTTAATGGCACAGCTGTTGTAGGAGATATGTCTATTTTAAATTTGAATGATAACCCTATCCTACCTTTTGCCCAAAGGCATGGTACAAAGACCCGTTGTGTTAAAGTAAAATTGTGCCAACAACTTAGGTTGCTACATATCGTTTTGTTATCGTTAGCTGTT
>NW_008617812.1:0-2419 GCF_000691845.1 Merops nubicus | reverse complement strand
ACGGGGCAGCGTCCGAGCGGGCATCCGCACGGCTCTGGGACGAGTCGCCACCTGCAAGGGATGGAGAGCAGACAGGATTAGCAAAACTTGGCCATGGCTATGAAAGCCCAGCTCCCAGCAGCTCCGTTTGGCTTCAGACCCAGTCCCTGCTCAGTCAGGATTGAGGCTGATGTTAAGGGGTCCTGGATCAGGGCCTGCTGCAGCATTTTCCGTGGGAAAAACATCAGACTGCAGCCCGTTGCCAGGCCCGTGAATGGCCTCTCAGCCCTGCTGGCACCCTAAGGTGTGTGTGGCAGCGCACCAGCACCCAGAGCAGCTCGGCACAGCTCTCCTGTCACAATCTCGTGCACAACAGCTCTGTGCCAGCTCTGCGACATTATGGCACTTGGACTGCGCCATAAAAATGCAATGATGCACTTGAGTTACATAAAGATCCAGCTCTTGGAGGAGAAAGGGCTCTTGACATTTCCCCACAGCTTTTTAGGGTATGTTATGAATGCTAAAACCATGGATGGGAAGTGCAGGGGAAGGTGAACAAGCCAAGCATCAGAGCCCTCAAAACAGTTACACTGAAACTGCTGAAAAATATACTAAGAAATAAAAACCTGCAGTCCGTGCCTGCAACTGAAAAAGCCCTAGAACACATTTATATACCGTAAACATACACTATATATCATACATAATTATAATTTCTCTTTCCCACTGGCGTGTGTGTGGGCACACACCAAGTGTAACATGTACATGAAATACTACAGAGAGACATATTTAAGTCATCTTCATGTGCACATGCAGAAAGCATCCAGGCAGCAGATTTCTCCTAGTGAATTCAAAGCACTGAACCAGGAGCTATCCTCCAAACCAGCAGAGCCCTCTTTAACTCGCTGTCACTTGCACAAGAACAAGTACATCCAAATCCTTATTTCCCTCCCACCCCACCCTGAAATACCAAACTCTCTCCTACTTGAGTTATTAGAATTTGCCTTTCTGCTGCTGGGGCCTTGATGCACATGGTTTTACTCCACGGCATGTTGAACGGGCCACAAAAGACAGTGTGATAAAGAAAGCAGCCAGGTTACAAAGCCCTGCCTGCTGTGCTCCAGGTGGACTCTCCACAGAGCCCCCCTCACAGCTCTGCTCAGGCCAAGTCAAAGCATCACTCCTGCATGTGATCTCTGGGAGTTTCCCAGAGTATCCCGTAACCAGGGCTCACAAACACAATCCTTCCCTCCTGCGCTGCCCATAACAAAGATGTTTCGGATCAAAGGAAAGGGTTAACCCCCACTCAGTCATCGCTCTGAGTCTTGGAGGTCTGAGTGCTGCCAACTCCTGAAAAATGGCCACCAGGCAAGCTGCTGAGAACCATCAGAATAAGATTGGAAGGTGTCCACATCAATCAATCACTTGTTGACAGATGACTGGAAGCCCCCACTGTGACCGTGGACAGCTGACCAACTCTCGGCTTAACCTGCAGTCTAACATTAGCCTGTTTGTTTCGTGTGGGTGGCTTCTGCGTTATGACCTTAATAGTCAATCAATCTTGCAACGAGGAGCCTGTCTGGCAGAAACATTAATTATCCATACTATTCATGCATTGAAAAGCTTTATCTTCAAAAACTCGGCGTAACTTAGGGAGGAATAACAGAACCCAGAGCAAGAAAATAAGCCCAGCCTCAGCTCCTCAGGGGGGACGGGGACAGCAGGGGCAGTCCCTGGGGCTGCTGCAGCCCGGATCACAGCCTGGCACTGGGGCACTCAGTGCAGGGATTGGCCTTGCTTTTATCCCTGGTACCTATCTGGGCAGCTCAGAGGCTGCTGCTCCTGCACCAGCAACTGCTGGAATCAGTGCCAAAAGGAAGACGAGGGGGAGAGATCTAAAAGGACAACAAACACACATCAATTAAACCTTGCAAGCTGTTAGTCACACTAGTTAATAAGTTCTTTCTATCTGTAAAGTGCTCTTAGTGACAAATCCTTTAACTGCCACTCAGAGCATTATTATGGCTTTCAAGATGCCTCTGTCTTTCATGTGCAGCTTCTTGTACACATGTGAGTGCTCCCTGTTGCGCAGTCTGTTTACACTAGTTGTGAGAAGACATCATCAAAGCAAACTGAAAGCAACACTAAATGCCTGAGAAAACCAGAATTCATTCACTGCTGCCTGCTTGGAAATCACCTCTCAGTTTGTTTAGAGGCAGCAGCTACAAAGGGGCAGGCCTGGCACTGCCCGCCCTTGGCCTCTCCGGGCATCGCCGGCGGGAGCACCCGCTCGCCCGGCACCAGGGGAGACCGGAGCGACCGGAGCCCTTCCCGAGGGCTGGCAGGGCCATCACATCTGCATGGTGAGGAGCAGAGCAGGGGGCTGCCCGCCCCCTCCTGCGCCCAGGGGTCCAGACTGGGTGGGCCGTGTGGCAGAGCGGCG
>NW_008617811.1:0-5470 GCF_000691845.1 Merops nubicus | reverse complement strand
CCCTCTGCTTGCAGGACCCGAACCCTATGCTGATTTGTCCGTTCGTGGTACCACGTCGGTGGTCACCACTTGTTGGAAAATCAGCGGGAGACAGACACCATCCTATGATGATCGGAAAGCCTCATTTATTGAAAATCAGAAGGCATCTTTTATATTGTTCTTAATTAGTTCATACATATTTAAATTAGCTCATACATATTGCAAAAGCGAAGCTCATCATTGGTTACAGATTACATGTCAACCCCTCTTATGTTTATCTTTTGTGTTTAGCCTTGCGGTTAGCAGTTCCTTATCCTAGTGTTCCAGTTTCTTTTACTCATCCCATTATCCTACAATAGTTGCACCCCAGGTTATCTTGACCTGGAGTTTGTTTTACTAAACTTCAACCAGCTGCACTTTATCATGTCCCTTTGCTGCTAGCCACTCTGTGGCTAAGCTCTCCACGCTTCTCCCTGCTCCTTCCTTGCTTAGCAAACTCTAATTGTTCTCAGTGACTAGCTTAATTCATATTTCTAAGCACAGCAAACCAACTTGGTGCTATAGTAATGTAATGGTATGAAAACAAACCAATGAGAGACTCCAAGTCAGAAATACAATTTAATAAGAAAAAAAAAATAAATAAAAGCAATAATACAAAGGAAAACCACAGACAGAGTCAGAATACAACCTGATACTCTGTAGTTAGGGTGGTGGTAGCAGTCCAGATGAAACAGTGGTCTCGTAGAAAAGATCTGGTAGCTCTTGTCCTCTGGAAATCCAGTGGGTAAGGCCCCCTGTGCTGTCCTGAACCCCAGTTTATATCCAGGTGGGAGCACTTGGCTCCTCCCCCTGGGTGGAGCATCTCACAATGGGTTGATATCAGTCTACGAGTCATGCAGTGGGTCCTTGATGGTCCATTAAACAGAAATAGCTCCTGGGGGGAGCTCTGTATGAGTCATGGGGTGAGGCATGGATGGGCCCATTAACAGGGAGGACTCCTCCTGCTGGGTGGGAAGGGGTTAACATCTCCCCTGACCTTGAACCTCTTTCCTTATCTGCTATAGCCTGGGGTGTGAGGTCTGTCCTAGGCAGCTGCTACCCATGATTTTCTTAACAGCCCATGAGCACTGACATAGAGAGTATAGAATATACAGTTTTGGTTCTACCCACATAAGGATAAACTGGTCCCAGCCCCTGTAACCATGACAAGTAACAACCTCAGACCAGGGAATATGGTTGTATGAATGAGAGCCGTTAATTAGAACAAATTCCTTAATCCCTTAACTTGGAAAATAAACACTTCGGTTCACAATAATTTGTTGACAACTTCCTCAGTCTTCATTACTGTTTATTTGAGATAAACCTTTACAGAGCATTTTAACTTCCCCAATTCAGGACTTATGACTTCATAAAGTTTAAGACAGTCACATCAAATTTCCCACATTGCCCATATTTGTAGGGGAGGGTTTGTTAATTCCATTTGTTATGGGAGGGATGATTTTTTTCAGCTGTACTGCCAATACTCTTACCTCTTAATGCAAGGAAAAGAATAGTTGTTGAGCCAAAAAATGCAAGTGCCACAGAAAACCCTTTTTGTAGTTAGCTTGTTTTCAAGTCACGTGATCAGTCCCTCAGAGAAGATACCCCTTGCACGGTAGGACTGGCAAGAGGATAAAAGGGAAGGACTTTATCAGCATAAACTGTATAATCCACAAAATTTCAAGAACATGGGAGGCACAGTGTGGTCTGCAATCATAACCCACTAGAGGGGAAAACCTAGACACTAAGGTTAAGATTGCCGAGCCGTAAGCGTAAAGGAAATTCAGTGTACCTGAGCAGAAGTCATGTTTGTTTTCTCCAGAATTGCCAGTACCCAATGGGGACTATGACAATCTAGCAATCAGTAGGAGTAATCTCATGCACAAGTTATTTAAAGCAGTTATTTCCCTTTCACACTACTTTGCAATCCAACGTTATGGAACTGTAACTGGGAATTGTATTTAAAGAACAAATACCTATAAACAAGTTGCATTGTAATTGGTGCAATTGCTTTATGACAACCTCACATGCAAGAGAAGGTCAAGCTGACAACAGAGCTAAGCCATCATCTTCTGTAGTGTCAGTCTAATGTCACATAATTTTAACAGGTACACCACCTTCTGGCTGTTTTTTTCCTCCCCTGCACACAGAAAAGATTTTGACATGCACGAACAACAACGAGATTACAGGAGATGTGACTAAACATCAAAAGAAACTGGAACAATGCTATAGGGTATCTGTTGTATTAACAGCAGTTGTTACAGCCTCAGTTTTTTTTTTTCTCTACAAAGGAAAGGTGTGCATAGAGTCAATAAAAATAAGTTATTGTCTTAATGACTAGGAGCTTATCTTCAAGAATGTTTTTGCCTGCACTTAGGTTAGATACAGGATCCTTCTACTGCTTGATCCAGAACTATACAAGCATAACACGATCAAAGCCTTGGCTGGTCTACTCTGAATCAACTGCTGCTACTGCAAATCAACCCCCATGGCAGTAAACGACACAATGACAATTGTATTCCTTTGTATTTGATCCATATTTATTGGTTTTGAACTGGATCTGACTGTCATTAAGTCCTCCTCTGCCCCTCCTTAAATCAGAACCCTTTAATTGCAGATGTCATGTGTCAGTCAGAGTAATAACTACATTTTTATTTCTAAAGCTAGTTTTTTTTTTTGGTTGAAAGCATAAAAAGCAGTTTACCTCTCAGAGAGCAAGATATTAATGACCTAATGATCTGTGACATACTTTGTCCTTCAAGGATGCTCATCTTCCCTCTTCTTGAGGCAGACAGCAGAACTCTGCTTAAACAGTCACCTCCCACCAGTGACGTACTTGGAACTGTTGACCCTTTTCTAGTTGTGTTATGAAGACAGACAGAAGGCTGTTGGAGGCTAGAGTCAATATTACATTAGCTTCATCGGGCAAACACCTAGGGTGAATGGTGTCCACCATATGGATGCTGAGCTTCCTGGTGACCAGCAGTTTCTTGCTGGCATTCTCAGGCAGTGCAAGTACAGAGAGAAAAACAAAGCAGTGCTTAGTTGCTCATCTACTTCATACTGAGGCTGTGCAGAAAGATCAGCATGAAGCTCATGTCTTCCATCCTGCTCAAAAAAAAGGAGCTCCACAGCCTTCAGCATGCTAGTGACACACAGCTCACATCTCTCCTGATTAAGAGAGAGAGAGAGGCCCAAAGGAAGAACGCCTCACTGAGATACATGCCAGACAGAGCTCGTGAGAAAAAAAAATGTCTCCAAATCCCCAAGGAAATATCATTTTTACTTGAGAAGATAAAAGAAAAGCTGAATACAAACAGGAAAAGGAACGAGTTTTTTTTTTTTTTACAGTTTTGATGAACTCCTCAATACTATACTAGTATTCTACTTCTGTTCTACAGGGAAATGCTATTTATAAACAAGAAGCCTAAAATTTTTTTTGTAGAAGACTACAGCTTTCCCTCAGGAAAATCACAGCTATAGGTCATTGTTATAACCTCACCACGGCAATTTATGTGCTCAAGAACTAGGCCAGCTATCAGTAAGCCTCAACTGTAGCTTCAGGAACCATTTCAGACTTGTAAAGATCTAATTAATTTGCATCTTAATGATAAGAAACTACGGAGATCCAACAGCCTAGCAGAAGTCATCATCTAAACAATGAAATTAGGCTCTTTTCAACCAAAGCTGCTTCCATTCCTTGGTTCAAAGCGGTTCACTGTGATGAAACTCCAGTGCATTCTGTGACACAAATTTTCACAGAATGGGCTAGGGTTAGAAGATTCAAAAGCTGAAGTATTGACCAAGTTAAGAAAAACCAAGCATCTTGCAAAATGCACTTCATACATGGCTTAGAATATATGAAGTTTATTTGAAGAATCTCAATTCACAGTGAAAGCATAAGAGGTTTATGATTAGATGAGCCGTTTTGAATTTAAAGGTGTTCTTCAAAATCATGGTTTTTTTGAGAACAAGCAGGACTCTAAGAGATCATTATTTGCCTTCCAGCAAACAGACAAAATTGAAAGTATCAGTGAACTTGAGACATATGAAGTACTAATTACAGGAAAACAAAGGAATGATATAGCAGTATATAATTACAATTATTATTCCAAATAATTGTTTCCCAATTTCCCAATTAAAATAATCTGGATTCTTTTTAATACGCATTATCATGTTCCTGCATGAAAGTCTTCTGGACCACCACTTACATGAATGTGAAGCAAATAAATGAAATCAAAGTAATAATAGAATTAAGAAAAATCTGAGACAAAGCCCATGCTGTTTCGTTTCTCTATGCTTGTTTTGCTAAGGATCCGGCCAGACTTTGACAGGAACCTAACAAATGCCACTTTATCAGTCTGTTCTTCTACAATGGCTGTGACTCAGATATTAGTTCAAAAGTTTTCTTTCATACTTATAGAAAGTTTACTACTCTCAACACTTATTTTTGGCCATGTGCTGCCTTATTTACATATGTAAGGAGAGAATGAGTGAAACAAATGGGGAGAAGTCAGCCTAGGTTATATTGTAGGCACCAAACTTTAAAACTCCAACACCTTCCCCTTCCTCTTGCCAAGAATCTCAAGAACCTTCAAGTGCATACATTTTAGAGGCACATGCTGAATTAATCCCAAATCCCAGAGTGCCTCCTTCAAAGTGCAGATTGGCTCTGACATCAGCACTGTTTTATAGAAGGCAGGTGGCACCACCACAGCTTTGTTAGAGAAAAGCAAACACTGCTCAGTTCTAGAAAAGAAGGATTAGAGGGGCTTACAGACAAGGAGGTTGCCCAGTCTGGTGGTGGCACTTGCCAACACCCCTGATGTACTCACCCAAGGTCTGGAGCAAGATAATCGAGACATCAAGTATATACTAGTAACTGGCAGTAGGAAACCATGCTGGCCCTTGCACCAGGCCCTGGGGAGCAGCCTGCCCACATGCTGCACAAGCACTTTGGGATCCCAGTTCAGTGGGAAAGCTGTGCTGGGGTTGGCCTTGGATGCAGAGCACTTGGATTTAAGTGACGACCACACAGTTTCTATCTTGATACATTGTCATTTGACTTGATGAAGTCCTCCCAGGTCTCCAAATGTGTAACTTTTTGTTTTTAACTTGACACTGGAGTGTTTTTTTTGCTGTTGTTTTCGTGAAGTAATCTCGCTACCAAGCATCTTAGAAGGCGCTGGCAAACTTAAAGGGTGCATTCAAAATTTCTGCTGCTTTTTCCTCTTGTTCTACGACAAAGTCCCTACATACCATAAAGAACACGCTACAGGGGAGACAACACCCTGTCAGCAGAGGGACGACGGCAGAGGAAAACTGCTACGTTAGACGAAAGTTCTCTGCGAAGACACCGCTCCGAAGGCGAAAGCCTTACTACAGGTGTTAACGGGGGAAAGCGAGGGGAGAAGCAGCCGGGGCAGCGGTGCCGGGGCCAGCCCACCGGCCC
>NW_008617810.1:219-8696 GCF_000691845.1 Merops nubicus | reverse complement strand
AAAGCATTCTCGTGTTCATTTAACGAACCCAAACACATGAAACCAGAAGGCTTATATTCTTCAAGACATGTTATAAGATATTTTTCCCAAAATTACTGTGGTGTATAGCTCAAAATTTCAATTGTCTGTTTAATAAAACTACAAGGGAATTCCAGGTAATTATCAGAATAACACTCACACTGGTTCTGCCAGTTTGGCAGCCTACTGTTAAGATTCTGATAAATAGGGATGTGAGCCAAGATTAACCTTATTTTAAAGTAACGCTAGGTGAAAGAAAGCAAGGAAAACAGACAATACAGTCCTTGCAGATGGACAAGAAATGGATGGACAACAATAGATGGAACACCTGAAACAGACAAGAACTGCACCCAGGTCTTCATCCATCTTCGAGTTCAAATCTAAGAAGAAAATTTATGGCAACCAATCTGAAGTTCAAATACTACATGTTGGGAAACTACAGATCTGAGAAAGATGGACCAAAATCACTCAAAGACTTTGGTCCCTGTGGAAAAACCTCAACTGCTTCCTGAACAAATATTCAGAGAGAGTCACTTGGCACTTCTGGATGGTTGTGATCTATTTCCCAAAGGGGGCTATGACTTCATCCAAGTGTAGGATGATCTTAGAATTTTTGATTGCATTTATTTTGATAAGCAAAATTCTGCCAAATTCTCTAGTGGAAATGCCTTGTACAAAACCAGTTTCGCCCTTGTGGAAACTGGGTGGTTTTGCTGGGCTTGCTTCCTTTTAAACAACCACATTTTGCAGACAGACTGCATGCTGAACATGCAGCTTTAGACAGTTCTGAATGCACTGCAGGTACCTATGATTAATGTACAGACCCAGCAGACAAATCCTCCTGTATGCTCCTTCCATTAGGAAATGTGCTGCAACAACTGGAGATTTAAGTCATTCCATCTGAGACATTCACAAATACACACCAAAATACTTTCTAAAATTCTAACTAAATTATCCCTAAGCAATGACAATTTTCCTTCATAGCAAGACAGACTGAGCAATACTGATAAATAAACATACCACTTCTAAGTACTGAAAGTCAATTCCTTACGGAACAATTGAACACCACTTTTTAAAAAAAAAAGTAAAAATAAAATTAGTAGGGTTTTTTTTCTTCTATTACTGTACTTCCGGTCTATAAAAGTTTAGAGTACACTAAGCAAAATCCTGGTCCACTTAGGTCCATGGGCTAGGATGTTACTTATGCTATTAGAATTCTGACAAAGCAAAAAAAAATTAAGAAATTAGCTTTTTACTTTACCATAATGTGCTCCAACAGTTAAATTTAATTTAGTGTACACTTGTGTCCTATATTTAAAGGACTTTCTGACACACTGTATGTGCACTGTAATTACTTACCTGTGTGTGATGAGTCAATACAAACTTGTTTTCTAACATAATCCACAGTCTGGCCCAGTCGGGTTGTAGTATTATATGGAACTTCATTATCACATATGTAGCACCTGTCTCCGTCCCCACAACCCCCCAAAAGAAAAAGCAATTAATCATCTTTTTTTTTTTTTTTTTCTCTCCTCTAAAAATCTATACTATTTGCTTGTTTGATCCAATTAGTCACAAAAAGTTATACAATTACAAGATTTATTTTAAGATCTAGGAGTCTTAGAGAAGAGTTCAATCGACTTTGGACCAAGAAAACACAAAGTTTGAAAAACTATATTTACTAAATGATTTCAGTTAATGGGAATGGCAATTTACAAATATAAATTAGACTTTTAAAAGTAGTGCTTAGAAATCTTGTTGCAAGAAAAAGAAATGCAGGGAAAATTTTGCCAAAATCAAAAAATGAAGATACTAGTTTCTAAAGGAAATGACTTATAAATGTTATGGTACGGAAAAATAATCTGGGTACTTTAGGTGAGCAAGTACTTCATAATATTTAAATTGGGTAACAAATAAATCAGTGTTCTCTATTAGTTCTACACACATTTATTTGCTCTTCTGTTGCTGATACAAACCTATTTGTCTCTTTGTGAGCAAAGAAATGCATGGTTAGGCCACTAATCTGTTTTCAACAAAATTGGGAGAGAAGCTGCAGTGATAAAGTCTCAAGTAAGAGTAAAATCCTGCTGTAACACATACAGCTGAGGGAGAGTTGTGTGTACCAATTTTGTAGTTCTACCCAATCAGCTCTCTGAAGAGTTGACAAAAGGTCATTTGAAGAGAATGCAATATTTCCACACTTTAAAACACACCAATTACAGTTCTTAGGCAGAAATGCATTTAGCAGATCTCAGGTTTACCCTAAGTCAGACTCTATTTTCTGATATTAAATGCAGCAGAAGACTGCAACAAAGTATTTATCTACATCTCTTGCATCCCTGGAATTAGTGGCAATTTTCCCATTTCTTCGTATCTCATTTAAAAAAAAAAAGGCTCAACTTTTGGATCTCTGAGTATGTGTTTATTGCCTGTCTGGTTAATTATAAAAATAGGCACTGAAACCGCATACAATAGCACTTGTTGCAAACCCAAACCAGCAAAACTTAATGAATTACTACAACTCCCCTCTTTGTCTCCAAGTTCAAAACATGTCTTTTAACTTTTTACAGGTCCTATTCAAATCCAATTTCAATGACATATGCATGAACAACATAAAGTGATTTATTCACAGATTCATTGCATTAACTAATTCTAACCAAAACTGCTTTTGTTTTTAGGTACAAGGCCCGCTGTGAAAAACAGTTCTTCACTGTAGGTTTTATTTATAATAATAATTTATACCATATATATGAATCTCTGAATAATTTATCAGGCAAGAAATTCTAGAAGGAAGCAAAACATCTTGCTTAGAGAAATTCCTCTCATTTGCAAGTACATTGATTAAAAAAAAAAAAATCGGTTTCAGAATAGAAAATACAACACTTCAAAATCAGAATTTTAACAGTAATTTAAATTCACAAAAACTGTTCTCTAGTTCATTAGCGAACTATTCCATTCTAGAGTTCAATAACAATGCTGATCACGACACACAAAAGTGCTAAATATGATCACATAAATAACAGTTTATAAAATTAACATCATGACAATAAGTTTTAAAAAAGTTACTAAGCAAAATTAAAACTTTGTCCGGCACAATACTTCTCCATACTGCAGTTTAGGAAATT
The DNA here is from genome assembly GCF_000691845.1 of Merops nubicus. Taxonomy (NCBI): domain Eukaryota; kingdom Metazoa; phylum Chordata; class Aves; order Coraciiformes; family Meropidae; genus Merops; species Merops nubicus. The sequence continues at coordinate 5,553 of NW_008617810.1, read as the reverse complement.
AAGCTTCCCTGTTATACAGTAAGATACTCTTCCTTTTAAGAGAAGGAAATAATACCAGGGAGATGGAATTTGTATTACCTGATCTTGTTATTCTACAGTTGTGCTTTTTAACTGCAAGTGGTGTTAAGAAGTAATATTAATTGAGAAAACAAAGTAATTAGATTTGTCACTAAGTGTGCTTCAGAAAGGAGCTCCTCCCAAGCTACACATCAACATTTGTTTCTATGTGTCAGTATTCTGACCAGGCAAAAGTAGTAAAATATGAAGTCAACAAGATTTACTAGTTGGTTGATTTCAACTGCAATTCTGAAAATTTTCTAGTTATGAATTTTACAATAAAGTAATATTTATTAGTACTATTTATTCAGCAAATGTCACCAAAGTACTGGGATTTTTTTGTATGGATATCCTTTATATATGTCTAGAGATAAACACTAGAATTCACACAGAAAACAAAACACAAATGACATCCCAGCCTCTATTGCCCTCTAGCTACGTCTCGTAACTGTGGCCTGATGGACTCACCACACACTCCAGTTGTCCAAACTGAGAACCAAACAATGGGGCTCTGATCTTGGTGTTGTATAATGCTTTAAAGCGTGCTGTTCCTGAGAGTTTCTGCCACAGCCCTATAAAGTTGATAACCAGAAGTGTCACAAAATCCAGATGACTATCAATGAAAGAAAGTCAGAGTATAAACACTATTAAAATGAAACCTGGTAAATTATGTTAAACTAATTTGGATGAACAGATGGGTGTCTATTTCAAGACTATTTCTACAGAGAGAAAGGTAATTTACTGGGTGCAGAATAACTATAAAGTTGCTCAGGGACTGAACATCTAATTAATAGATTCCAGTTTGAACAGCTTGAAGAATGAGAGAGAAAAAAAACCTCTTCAGCATGCTGAGTTTTAAGTCTCATAAATGAATGTGAGTGTAAGATCTTACTGTAAAAATCACAAATTAGGAGCATTAACAGAAATTTTTATTTTCTTATCAAAATGTTTTGGACTTTGTAGGAAAACAAGTTCTCAAGATGGCATTTTAGCCTTAAGCCTGATAAACGCCTTTGTGATAAGCACCTAAGGACTTCATTTGCAATACAGACTTTTTTAACCATATTACAGTCTATAAAATAATTTCTGTAGCACCAACTTTAAAACAAGAAAAAAGAGAGAATAGAAGAGTTTAACTAGAAGCTCTCTTGTTCTACTAAATTATGAGACACTGAAAGATACGAAGACAAATTAATAAGAAAACAAGAAATACCCTGTGGCCACATTTTAGACATAACCATATTGAAGGGCTTTCATCAGTCTCCTCCTCAGATTTCTCTTGTGTCTTATTGTCTGCCTTGCAGTCCTGGCACACATGCCATTCCACGTTCAGCAGTGCCTTCTTCAGATGACCTTGCTCCAATCCTTTACGAATATGCTTGCACACAGGTTCTAGAAGATAAAAGGCATAAGCAGGATGTAAGTATCATAACAAATGCAAATGTCACAGACACAGTTAGTGATCCTGAGGCTAGAGTCAAAGAAACATTGACAATTTAGCAGAGATATCAGAAAGAAACCCTTTGTTACCCCCACTTGCAATCCAGGGATATTATTTCTGTATCCTAAATTATTGCATTACTGAAGAAAAAAAAAAAAAAAAAAAAGGTACCACTCACATCTACATCTAGTCAAAGGAGCTGATGAAACTTTTGGATACAAACCTACCTACTGTGCTGGGCTGTGGGCTTCTATTATTGTGGCATTATGATTCCCACACCTCCCAGGGAGCAGCCACAGCCCACTGCCACAATTCCCAGGCACCAAGGCAGAACCTGGCTGGCCTATTATAGTGGAGATTATGGAGGTTATGCTTCCAGATGAGCTGTCTCAGTGACATTATGCAGAAGACTAAATGAAAAAGAATGGTAGAGTCATCCTACCTATATCATTATCACTTTGCATTACAAAATCACACCCTACTTGGAGCTGCACCTTCTGGGCCTGGTGTGAACTCCACCTATTTAACCAAACTGCAAAGAATGCTTACATGAGAACAGGCATCTGTTGCTAAAAGCTACTAAAAGGAATTTAATTATCATACTTCTCTGTTTGCTTTTTAAGATTGTTGGTTACATTGCACAAAGAGAAGCTGGCTGTGAGCATAAGTCATGTACATAGAAATTGGGATGGACAGACAATGCTTATGCAAACTGATTCAAGTTGTTCCAAACAAAATACAAATAACATATTTTAGTATTTCCCCCCCCTTATTATTTTTTTTAAGTGTAGGTTTCTAAGACATTTAGCATCATCAACCTTTAATTCTTCACTATTTGCAGTTACAAATGTCTAAATTTGCAAATACAAAGTCAAATATCTGACAGTACCGGAGAGTTACCTCAAAAATAAAAAAAAAACCCCACACAGTAAAAAAACCAATGCTAAAAGAAAAAATGCTGTAGGATTTAACACATTAAAAAAAAAAAAAAAGCAAAAATCACATTTTTGTGAAACTATTATTAAGAAGAATTACACAGCTTCTTACATAATTTAACTGTCTTTAGTCCTTTGCTACGGGGGTATTTTTATTGCTCAGGTAGTGTAGCAGCGCTCAATTTTGTTGAGGACCATAAGCAAGATCTGCCAAGATAACAAAGACAGCAAAATTTCCTTGGCATGAGATGGAAGTGGTGAACAGTTCTGTATGTACAGTTCTGTTTCCATCCAAGATTATATTATTTTGCCACAGTACAAATGATAGCAAATAACAGCCAAATACAGACATTTAGATGCAATCTTTAAATAAAATCTTTTACAAAAACACAAGGTTCATCTACAACTTCAAAATTGTCTTTTTTAAACAAACCTTTTGTATATCAGCCACTACTATTACTGTGGAATTATTCACAATGATCAGTCTTAGTTTACATTTGTAGCTTTAAAGGACTTTGTTGGGGTAAGATAGCCTATCTTTAGCTAAAGAAGTGAGATGCCATCAACAACTGCACCACAACTGATTTCTTTGCTGGAAAAAAATGAGGAACAGTGACAGCAGACATTGATCTTGACTCCAAAGGGGGGAAAAAAAAAAGAAAAAAAAGAGACAAAAGAAGCTAGGAAGTCACAAAGACAGAAGCTACCACAAGACCAGGATGAACAGGCAACCAAAGTAGAGCAGACTTGAATTTAAAATAAACAGGCCATGACACCAAGCCTCCCAGCTAAAACTGTAAATGTGCCCTCTCCCAGCTACATTAGCTCAATTTGTTTCCTGAGTCAAGATGAACGAAAAACCTCAGCCAGACAATCTGTGCCATGGTAGACAAGGTGGTAGAAGAGAATGCTACACAGCACAAGCAAAGACAAGAACTAGAATAAGCAGGGTAAACAAGGTAACACATAACATTTCAATACAGGGGTGAGATCCACCACAGCTAGAAGGATAACGTTAACTATTTGGGATTAGGAACTATTTGGAACAGAAGGAGAGGAAGAGGTTTTAACAAAAAAGGACTATGACCGGAGAGCTGAGTTGTTCCAGGCCAGTGCTAAGCTAACTGCTAGTGTAAAGACAGCGTCTGGCTTCACAGAAATATTTCAATCACAATCTTTTTTGCTGAAGTATGCATCTCCTGCAAGAAAACCTCCATTAGGAAAATGTTACTTAAACCTATCATGACCAGTTTAGCAGCTGAATCCACAAAGCCTTTATATTCTGAGAAATTTTATACAATTCAGTACAATCTGTGTGTCAGAAAAGAACTGTGTCCAAGTTTCCTGAAAACCAAATAATAATCCTAGTTTTCAAGACAAGATTATTATTTTCTAGTATGTTCAGAAAAGCAGCAACATGAATGTTTCTTGGTAGACGTCAGTTTCAATTACACAAATCCACACTTTGTAAATGAGACTTCAAAGCCAGTGACTAGTGTAAAGGCCTTTTAATATTAATGAGTTTTCAAGCTCTCTTTGAGATTAAAACAAACACTGGGACCACAGACTTTTCTGAGGAAACATACCCAATTGATCTGAAGACTCATCAGACTGTGCAGTTTTGCCTTTGATGCGTTTCTTTCCCATATTTGTAGTCTGTAATTACTCTTACATGGAACAATGACCTAGTAAAGAAAAACAGTAAATTAGAAAGTGGGTTTTGGTGTTATTTGTTCATTGCTAAACAATAAACAATTTCTATGGCACAGATGTCCCTTGAGGTGAATTAACCTGTTCTAATTTGACATTTTCAAAAGAAAATAAATGAACTATATTTTAACGTGAAACAACTGTAACTGCTGTATAGTGCAGGGTACTGGTGTGAATTACAAAACTCAACCGATTTAAAACTTTAAATCAAAAATATTGCACAAAAGAACAAGATGGAGAACTTTAGTATCAAAAATTCTATAAAACTTTAGTACTTGTACTTTAGCTAACTAATAAAACAGGCATTTTAGGGCAAAGAATTTGGTTTGTCCCGATTAAGTTTTTACATTTTTTGCAATTACAATCTTTCAGCTTTCGTTACTGCAAATTTCTTGTATCTTTGATGAAGTCTGACACAGGGAAATATTCTAACAGATTTGAAAATACACTGACAAAAGCAATCTGCCACTACACAGTGCTAAGCCAATTGCTTGCCTTCAAAAAGTTGGCTACTGCACACACGGCAGGGCAGTTTTAGCTTCTAGTCTGTAGCTCCTGTAAGGTTCTGTGCTTCATCTCATAAAAGATCATTCAAAAAGATCAAGTAAACTTAAAAATCAACATATGCAAGCTAAGAGGACTAAAACTCAAGTCTTTGCAGGCTGGCCTACCCTGCTGCCCACCCTTCGTGTATACATGTTAGCACAGCACTAAGTCTGACTGTAATATTTGTCCTCTCAAAACTGCTCCATAGCTCCCACTGAGCAGCACGCTCACCCCTGTGAACAGCTGCCTACTTGGAGCTGTCACAGCCAAAAAACAAGACTCGCCCGAGAGAATCAGACAGAACTAAGCTGGGAAGGGTTCAGGCATGATACTACCCACAGAGGGCCTTTCATATGAAACCCTTTTGCAAAGCGTGCTTTTAGGGCGGATTTTGCACTAGTTAAATGACAGGTAGGCAGCCACTTCACTGAGAGTAGCACTATTACCTTTGGGAATTTGGCAACTAAGGTGTTCAGAGAAAGAACTGACAGCTCTTCCAACAAACCCCTGCCAGGGCACACTTTTCTGTAAAAAGCTACAGTATTTTATGAACAGCTCTAACCCATTCAAATCCTTTCCAAACTGACTTTGCTGCTGCCAGGACGGCAGGGCAGCACGAACACCCACGAATTTAACCCACGCTGT
>NW_008617810.1:0-205 GCF_000691845.1 Merops nubicus | reverse complement strand
CCGGCCGGCCTCTCCCCCAGCCTCTCCCACGGAACAGCCCAAGCCAGCAGAAGCGCTGCAGAGCCTAACAGCTTGAGCAATGCAACAACTATTTTTTAACTTTTTTTTTTAAACATATATAAGATAGAGCAGTCTGCAAAGGACCAAAAGTCCTCCTGCAACGCACGGGGACGCGGGAAAAACGGTCACGGAATCAGGCCTGGGA
>NW_008617809.1:41715-48897 GCF_000691845.1 Merops nubicus | reverse complement strand
GTGGTTGTTTGTTTGTTTTTTTTGTTTTCCCAGTGAAGTACTTGAGGTCTGTAGAGATTTCGGAAATTAAGGAAACTCCTGTTTACAGAAAGATTCAACTTTATTTTCATGGGGGATATAAAAAGTGTGTTTCCTAATACACCTTACTGGACTGTATAGCAATGGATAAGCTTTTCAAACTTAAAAAAAAAAAAAAAGCCAGAATCGTACCCTTTTGAAAAGATGTGCGTGTATATATATATATTTAAAACATAATATGGCTATGTATATTTTCTTGGTATCGATAAAGAACTTTTTTTAAAATACTGTCTTTCTCTAGAGCTTTAATTTGCCGTTGAGAGTTAAGACAACCATGTGGGTGCTCTTGCACTTACGCGGCTTCAGTTTTAAAATCGAACCCTGGAGGGAAATGATTTTTGTTGTAACTCTTAAGCAGAATGAAATGCATTGCTGACTCAGTCATACAAAAATACTTTTCTAAGCTGTATGCTCCGTATTTCTTGTGCCAGTGCAAACTTGGGGCATTGATAGTTATTTATTGAAACTTGAACACTTTTGGACGTTGCCTAGACCTTATTTTTCTAGATAACACGTTAGTGGAGATAAATGGTTATTTCGGCAAGAAGAGCTTTACTTTTTTTTTCCTTCACTGTGTACATTCCAGTCATGTGTGCTCTTTATGTAGTATAGTAACAATTAAGTGCTATGCAGAAAAGGGCTCAGATTTGGGGTGGATTAGCTATAAAGGTGGTAATTCCATCATATTCTGCTTGAATAAATAACAAATATTATGGAGAAGTAGATTTATTTTTCACTAGAACTCTGTGTATCTTGCTTCTTGGCTACTTTGTTCTAAAGGAGCTTTCCACAATACTCTAGTGACAGAAAGAGTCAGTGCTAGAACGTGGAATGTTTTCCTGGTTGGGAACAATTGGTGTGATTTATTTCTTTGTCAAGATTTTACTAGTAGAAGAGAATAGCAAAGAATCTGTTTCCTCTGATTAGACATAATCCTCAACAAGTTTTTGAAGGCTTTAGGCCCCTTGCTCGGTGCCAGTGCCTCCCTTGCTTCTGCCGCACAGGTGTGCTCTGAGCGCGGCCACTGTGGCGGCGCTGCCAAGCCCTGTGGCGTGGTGCTGCGGGAAGGAAGGGTCTGTTGGAGTGTGGTGGTCACCCCACCAGAAGCCCCTCGCTGTTGGGGCTGTGGGCCGGGCCTGCCACTGCGGGAGGGCACAGCTTCTCCTGAGCAGATCCAGCTGCAGAGCAGGGCCCACTCCCCGCTTTGAAACTGTGCTGAAAAACAACTCTGCTTGAGCTCAGAGGCAGAACTTGCATGGGGATACATGTCTGTGCCAGCTGGTGAAGATGGAGGACTGTGTGAGGAACCGAGGGGGCATAGACATCTTTATGTGCACAAGCCATTGCTCAGATCTGTTAAACCCACTCAGGAGCTGTTAAACATCTCTTCTTCTGGAGGCTACACTTGATGCTTTGAAATTCAAGAAGAATGGGATAGACTCACAGTTTTTGCTTTTACTGGGGATATGTGAGTGCTATCTGTACAGAAAGTTGAGCTGCAGGAGTCAAGTGTGTGAGACCTTTCTTTTAGTGCACCATCATTCCTGGCACACGTGTGAAATGACATGACAATGCGTAGTAATTTTGTTATTGTAGCTGAGATGCTTTGAAGATATTTCTTTTCTTAATGCATATGCAAATTAGGTAGAAGCCATATTAGTCATTGTATAACTGTTTGATCATGTCACCAGAGCCTTTTGAAATGATTGCCTGTAACAGTACCTTCTGCTGTTAGAAATACTAATGAACAGATAAAAGATTATTTTGATCTTAATCCAGGTCTAAAGGCTTTTTAAAGGCATTCTGAACTGGGCAGCATACAATCCGTAGTACAGCTCAGTTATATAAGAACTAGATGAAATATAACTGGGTTTTTGCTATGTGGTAGGCATCACCTATCTGCAAAGATGCTGCAAGGCTGAAGGAACTGATAAAGACTTTTCACGTGCGCACACTTAACACACTTCCCCTAGTGAGACAGGTCCCGCTACCTGGTAGATAGACTGATGTGAGTTGCTTAGCTTTACTGCACGTGTGGGGGTTTTTTAAGGAATCCTGGAAAAATTAATAAAAATTACATGAGGGGACACTGCTGTGTTCTTGTATTTGCTACTGAGCGTAGGGCTAGGTAAAGATCTTGTGGCAGGACACAGGACGGTGATGAGTGCAGCTATGCAATAGTTGTTGTTTCCCTTATTTCACCACTTCCAGTCAGAATAAGTCAGCTGTGTTTACGGAGAAGCAGGGGATTGATAAGATGCAGAAAATCACTGCAGTTGCCCTTCCCAGCCAAGGGCAGGGCTACAGCAGGCTGTAACTATGAATTCTATGAACAAGGTAACCTGGCAGGGTTATAATGAGCTTGTCCTTTCCAGCACCCGTAGTGTTAAAGCTGGAAAGCACCACACATTACCTCTCTCCCATTTGAACTTTCTGCAAGAGCAATCCTGTGTCCAGGTTCTCAAAAAGCTCACACAGTAACTCACTGGTAGCCTGGTTTATGTTCTAGCTGACATCTGTTGGGTGGCAGAAGTGCTGACGGGCCAGCTCTGTTACACTGGTGGCTGACAAGAGCTTACTAGTGAGGCTGGCAGCTCCAGCTCTCTGCCAGAGGCTACTGGTAGTAACGTTGTCCGAAAGAAGTGTGTTTTCTGAAGACGAACAGTTTACCTTCATAAATGCCTTCTTTTATCTGGTATTTAGGCTAAGACACAGGACCTAACACTGACATGGCCAAAATCAGAGAGTAATGTGGGGTGGTTGTTTGGCTTTGGTTTTTTTTTTTTTCTCCTGTTGATTCTGCTAGAGATTTCTACACCTATAGCAGAAATACTGACTGGATAGCCACACCACCTAACAGTTTAAGTCAGTTTAACAAGACTCAGGAGTGCTAGCATGCTGCAGCCATCAGGCTTGATTGTTACTGTCTTCTAAAATGTATCAATACTCTGAATTTTACTTCTGCGGTATTCCTAAATCTTTACATACCGCTTCTCTATTTTGTTCTGCCTTTTTTCTTCAGTTTGTTGTAGTATTTTTCATGTCTGTTTCTTCTGGGTTTTGATTTTCTGCCTAAAACTTCGGTCACTGTGAGACGATTTTCCAGACTGTTTTATATAATTTCATCAATGTAGCTCCTTTTTGGCAATTGCAGGCACGTTGGCTGTGTAAGTGTCACTAAAGAGAAAGAAAAAAAAAGAAAGTCTATGTTCAGTGGCGTTTTTCTTCATTGTTGAAAACTGTACCATGTTTTGTTATACTGGTGCACACTATTCCCTAGTCTGCACATAGTTTCTCACCGTGTGGCTTGATTTGCAGGCTATCCTCATGCCTCTCTGATCTGGTTTTGCATTCCAGGTGTGAACCCATGACAAATAAACATCCCTGTTTGTTTCTTTGCCCTAGGTGTAATCTCTTCTCTGGAGATTATGCACTACCTTCTTTTGTCTGATCTAGTTGGTGAATGCTTGCTCTTGTGCACATCTTGCTTGCTGCTTATCAGCAGACTTTGAATGTGCTTGAACCAATATCTTCATCTAGATGTGAAGTGCCTTCCTATTCAGGTGCTACAGCAAAATAGTTTGATTCATAAATGACTTTCATTTCTTTGAATTATCAGATCTTTCCTGTCTTGGGGAGCAGGAGAAGGAGTGTTTGTGGTGAGGGAAATCTTGTTCACTCCTTCCTTGGGCAGAGGGAGGAGCTCACATCAGATCTGTCCCTGCTTGCTCTGAGCACGGGAAAGTACTCTGCTAAAACTGATCCGAATGATGTCATTACTAGAAAAGCTTTGCTCACCAGCGTAGGCTGAGTTAGTGAAATCTGCCAGTATCACAAGGTGTCCAGGCGGGACCGGGTGGTTGGTGAGTGGCTCTTACAACTTTCACTGTGACTCTGAGTCCAGCCCATCTGGCAGTCTTAAAGAGCAATTTCCAAATCACTAGTACGTTGCATGCTTTGAGAAGGGTTAAGTGTTTGGGGTGATGCATCCTGACTACTGACCAAGAAGGGTGATTCTGGTGGTGGTAGTGACATTTTTGTCATATGCCTTTGTCTTGCAAGAGGTGAGTAGCTCAAACGATTTGGACTCTTCACTTGCATGTTCTAAGTCACTAATGACTACAGAGCACTGTTCCAAGATCAAAGGATGACCCTACTACAGTTCTGCATTATCTTGGTTTGTGTTTATATCATTACTGAAGAAGAGTCATGAGGGTTCCTTTTTATTTTTATTTAAATATCTGATTGACTCTGTCTCACCTTTGACTAGAGAGTGATCTCCCAAAGTTAAGTCCTGAGGCATTCTGTAGTTTGCAGCTATTAAGGTGGAAATTTTATTAGGCAAACGATTCCTAATCAGTTACATAGCTCGATGATACGTTCTGAATTATTTTGCGGTGTTTTTTGATGGTGTCTGAAGTACAGATGCATGCTGTGTCTGAATTACTAGTTGTGCTGAGGTAGTGACTTGACTTCCATAACCTGAGTCTTGGCTAATTGAATCCAGTAGCTTCTTAGAGAATATTCATCTATGTCTGAGATTAATATGCAAGAAAAAAACGCACCATCTACTTGAAACATAGGTAATTCTTCAATGCATTTTATATATTATGCTTCTGGAGTGCAAGTTAGAAAAAATAATAGGTTACATTTTCATTTATTCTTATGTGCAGCTGTAATCACTGCTGGATAATTTTGCTCTTTTTTTTTTTAAGTTTATATGTTTAGCAAGTAGGCAAATTGGAGTATGACATCTCTGTGTACATATTTGATTTGTACAAATCCACTTCCATTTTCCAAGTATCTTGTTTGCAGTTTTACTGTAATGAAGAATGAATGTTGAAGTGTTCTAGGCTGTTTTGACACTCTTTGGTCACTTCATCTGACTCAATGGTCTTAAAGGTCTTTTCCAAGCAAAGTGATTCTGTGGTTCTATGACCTGATCAGTATTCTGTGCAGTGACTGTGCATCTGCTAGCAGAGGTGGACAGTAAAGTCTGTCAGAGATTTTTCTTTTTTAACATTTGGCAAGACTTGTATCAGCGGAACCAACCCTGAACAGAAATCTTTCACAGTGCATAATAACCCTGCAAATGTTGACTGATCCTTCTAATGCCACAGTCACTTGCTGTGGGGCTGCATCAGGGTTTACTGTACCTGATGCAGCATAATAAATGTTCCTGTGACAAAATGCAGATAAAGGTTCCTATGAACTTGCTATTCTTATTGCACATGGTGAAACCTTACTGTGAAGGTGTTGATTAATTAAATCTGAATTTATGGAGACTTAGGGTATTATAGTACATTATGGGAGACAAGAGGTCTTACTAATTCTCAGTGACTCCTGTTCTGTGTTTCAAAGATCACTCTCTTTTTATCCTGCCTGTGAAGTGGCTTGCAGCTGTCTGTGCTGTGAAACTTCTCTCTTCATACCAGTTCATACTAATGCAGTGTTTTGAAATGCGTCTTTCTATTAAGTAGTCTTGACAGAAGTGTTACTGATATAAAAGCACAGAACTTTGGTCTTGTGCCTGCAGGGGACATGAGTTCTTATGCTGGAGTTCTGCTTTGGGTGGTGTCCTTTCAACTCAGTGCCAGTCACTGATACAGGAAAAGTCTACTAATCCAAACTTTATGAACAAATTCTTCTCAAACACACAGACAGCCATAAACACACGTCAAAGTGTTGTGCACAGACACTAGCATGAGCAGAGAAGGGCATGGCCAAATGGAGAAACGGTGATTGTCTTGGATGCAGCAGTACACAATGGTGCATCTACATATTCTTTGTTGTGGTTGAGTTCTCCCTGGAGAAAACTAAGCTGCAATTCTGTGTGTAATTGCAAGGTGATTTTTTAGATTTCCAGTCAAATTGGAGGACTATCAAATCCTTCAATGCTAAATGGACGCAAAAAGATGATTTAAAGTCACGTTTAGCTTTAATGTAGTCTGAAGTGCTGCAGTTCATATGTAGCAATTTGCTGCAAAGTGAAGGCAAGATCACTGTAAATAATGTTTGCAAGGAAGTCAGCCTAAATAATTACCTACCTGCCATTTGGTTTTTTTTGTCTGTAATCAAAAGGCCTGTGTCTGTAGTGTGGTTAACAGTAAACCGAGCTTTGCTCTGAATTTCTAGTACAAATAACAAACATGATCTGCAATAATTCAAGGAGTACATGTGCTGGCTAAGTGGCTTTTCTGGCAAATTACGATTTATGTAGTAATGCTTTGGAGTGATGGCTGACTACAAAACCTTGCTAACACAGGGAGATAATAGATATGACCAGTTCACTGTGCACTAATACACTGCTAGATTCTGATATTTAACACTGCTGATAAGATTTACTACTACTGTTACTTCTTGGTTAAGAACTGGTTATGTGTGGAATTGTAAGCCATCTAAATAAGGCGCACACAGTCTGGATAGCTGTGTCACTGGCAGTCGGTAGCAGACCCTCCATCCTATCCCAGAAAAAGAAAAACCTTCAGTTGCAGTCTTTGTTTTGGTTTGGGTTTTCCAAGTTTGGTTACTTTTCTGGGTTAAGTCCTATTTTACCCTTCCCTTGAAATTTATTTAAATAAGTTTGAAAATCTTTCCGCTAAGTACCTTGAAGCAGCTCTTGCAACTGTTCAGTTACAGTGATATTGTACTTCTACCATAGCCAGAGAAAGCTGAAGCTGTTAAAAGTCAGGCATCTCACTGCATCCCTGTTCTTAGACCGTGCACTGAACATCTGAAAACTCATAACCAGTAGCTTGAACTCTGCAGAACTGTCTGATACCTTTTTCTGGCCCTCTCTAGAAAGCTTCCCACTGCCCTGAGGGATCTGTGGCCCTCCTGCCCACTGTGGAAAACTGACCTTTAAGAATGAACAGTCTTAAAAAACAGGGCTTGTAAAGGTAGTCTTGTGGTTCAGATGGATCCTTTTGAAGGATAACTTGTTGAGCTTGAGCACCTTTCCCTTGGGTCTGTTTCATAAACCTCCAGATTTTCTTGTAATGCGGGACACAAGAACAACACAGGGGCATAGAATAAAGTTAATAGATTGTTCCAGAGAGCTTATTTAGGATACTCTCCTTCTTTTTCCCTAGTCACTGCTAGGGA
>NW_008617809.1:0-41684 GCF_000691845.1 Merops nubicus | reverse complement strand
ATAGAAGATACTGATATTAAACTATTCTTAATGAATAGAGCCAGAGGCTGAACTCTTTGTTTTTTTCCAACTTTTACCATTCTGTCTTTTAATATCCTTTGTGGAAAGGTCACAGAAATAGTACAGACTACTAGAGAGTTGGATATTATTCTTACATATATTATGTCACATAAGCTATGGCCGCAAGTAGCTGAGACACCTATTCTGTTTACACTCTGCAAGATGACAGAACAGGGATTCCTAAATTTCTGCATAAATGTCATTAGTAGTCCAAATCATTTTGTGCTCTTTACAAAAATGTTATTGTGATGTTTGAAAGTCTTTGTGGGCACATTGTAACTGAACCTGAAATCACAACACAAGCTGGTATGTCTGTAGTATCTTTGAAGTATGATAACACTTTTCCAGCAGGCCAAAATTCTACTTTTTTATTCCTTTCCCCATGGTATTAGAGATGACAGTTGCAGGAATTGGCAACAATAAGAAAAACCAAGGAATTTAAGGAATATTTATTGTATATCTAGGTGGTGGAGAATTGAGATTGCTCTTCAGAATACTTCTTAACCTTTTTTGCTTTGTTATTACTGCTTGAGTGTTTTCTGAACTTCTCTTCTTTGGAAATGGTGCCACTCCCTCTTTGGCCTGATGACTAGTAATTTCACACTTACCCTTATTTATTTAAAGGCACCACCATACTGAAATGTCTTCAGGTGAAGTCCAGGTCTGAATGCTGACTGGTGGTGATGCAAAGGTCTGCTCTCTAATAAAAAGCAGCCGGTGAAGGAGAAGCTCCAAAAAGCAGCTACGCCCTATCTTCAAGCATTTATTCTAATTACAAGGCTTTCCCACGTGGTTATTGCTCAACATGCAGCAAAACAAGTTCTTGCGAGCCCCTTGAGCATTTCTACATATGTAACAGATTAGATATTCAGGCTTCATTAATTTTTTTCCTCTTCCTCTCCCCCTCCTCCCCCAAGAGAATCCCAGACCTGGAACGAAAGACCCAAGATAAGCAAATCTTGGAGAATTGTTTTGCTCTGTTGCAAAGCTCTCTTTGTTAATTACAGTCACTTGGCACCGTTCTGACATGTGAGCCATCGATGTCAATGCTTGCACCAGTGATCTTGGCTATGGCTGCACTTAGCTGCTCTATAGGGGACAAAGGGAAGGTAATGAGTGTTGCAGGATGGTATTGTGCAATTCCTGGCTTTCAAATAAAAAATAATGAGCAAGTCTGCATAGGCCTCTCACCCACCAAAATTTGGCCCCTGATTCTCACCACTCCCACTCTTCTTAATTAGGAATGGGTCTGCTGGCTCCTTCATGTCAAAAGGAGAAAAAGGGATCTTGAGAGAGGGCAGCATTGGGACTGTTCTGCTGTGAAAGGCCCTGAGCCTCCTGGACCTTAGAACTTCAGTTGATCTGTTAAGAGTACCTCTAGTTTATGCTGTTGGAAGGTAATCCTTAGGCTCCCTATGCAGGGTCTTGTCAGGAAAGGCTGGTAAGGAAAGGCTGGGTCTGGACTGCTGAGTAAGTCTTGTTGGTGAAACTGGAAGCTGGAAAAGCTTTCAAAACAGCTTTCCCTGTTTTTCAGTCTGTGAAGTTGTAGGACATTCTTCTAGGGCAGTTTCTTTTGCCTGGAGTGGCTTGTATGAGGCTGACCTTAAGTTCTTCCTGCAGTTTCTGCCCAGGCTGAAAATCTTTCTGAGATTTAGGGGACCGCACAAGTTCCCTCGCTGTGTGATATTTCTGATGGTCAATGTGGTATTGTTCAAAAAAGACCCCCAGAGAAAGGAGCAGCTCTGGAGAGGTGCAGACTGGGAAGGATGAAATCCACCATTCTTTGAGCAATGTATCTTTGCATCAGCTGAACAGAGCAACTAACTCCCATGAGCGAAAAAGGAGAGAACTCTTAGGCAATAGGACCCAGCTTTGAAAGTGCTCTGTGGTTTCTGGTGTCTGGTTCTTGCTGAACTTCCATGATGCAGAAAATGCTTAAACCCCTGCAGTACCATAAGCTTTGCAATGTCGTGGGTTAGGGCTGCTGTTGGAATCCTACAAGTCCTGTGGTCCTCATTGGGGTTTACAGTCGTGTCAGAGGCTGATCAACAGACTGAAGGGATCTCCTGAAAAGGAGAAGCAGCTCCTCCTTGCTGTGTAGCTACCAACATCCCCAAGCTTTCTTTTTGTCCAAAAGGAGAAGTGTGAGCAAACTACCGCTTCCTGCAGTTCTCGAATCCAAACTCATTCCTCACAGGCCTTCAAGCATGGCGCTGAAGCTTTCTCATCGGGATAACTGTTCAAAACGAAAGGTGGAGACAGAGCAGTTCAGATTTTGCTTTGCTCTTCCAGCAGTTTACAAGCAACCAGTTGGTGGGTGGTTGTCTGCCTACATCCTTTCCTGGGTTCTTGTAAGTTGGGTTTACGTGTACCTTCTTATTCTGCCTTATTAAATTAGCTGGCACAGAGGAAGCCTCTGAGAAACCCTTTCAAAATCTCTGTTCAGGAAGGATTTTTTAGAACTACAGTATCTGAATAGCTTTTTTAAAATTACAAACAAACTAATGAAACTAATAACTCTGATACAGAATACTTCCCCTTTTTTTAAAACCTGATTATTTTGGGGAACTCTTCAAAGAGGTGTGCTGACAAGGACAATGCACACAGGCGGAGGTAATAATAGTGAAACAAAATTCTGTATCTCCTAAATTGCTGGATTTGGTCAGGAGAGGTTTATCAAGGATACTTCTGATGGTGTTTTTTTCTAATGCAGTGATATTTATTTTTCTGTGAACAGAAGCTACAGGGCTTAAGACAACTGAGGATTATGTCCATTGTGACTTTTTTACGTCACTTTTACAAACTATATAGTATTGTGTTAAAATACTGATTTCTGAGACAAAGTGGGTGATATTAGTTGGCATCTTGCACTTGATTAAATGTAAAACATTTTCTTGATTTAGTGATATGTTTAGGAGAATACTGTAACTTACTGAATATACATCGGTTATAACTGTGTTTACAATATTTTTTCCAGTTCCTACTGTTCAGTGGTAGCCAACTCGTTTAAGAATTAAAAGTAAGGTATACTGTGATTGGCAATCTTGGAATAATTAATTAACTCAGTGCTGCTATCACTAAATACTGTGGGATAGATACCACGTGTTTAAACGGCAGCAGAATTGTATTCCAAGCCTCTGTCTTAAGTACTTTGACTAAAAAGGCGACTTGCCTTTTGCTCATTTGTGTATCTTGTGTGTAGTACATCAGTAAGGAATCTGTTAATGATTGATTTGTAACTAGGACCTTTAATGGAGAGCACAGTGGGGTTTTTTTGTTTGTTTCTGTTTCTGAACAGACACTTAGACATTTTGGAATGTATGACAATGATCCTTGTGCTGGAATTGTTTACATGCAAAAAGGTTATGATTTTTTTGCAAACTGCAATGTGCAATTTTGTACATGTGTTTTAAACTAAAGAGTTTATAAGGAAGATATTGTATGTACAGTACTTGGACATGAGTATTATTTCTTTGATATAAATATCTAGAGGAAAATTAAAATTGCTTTATATTCATATTTTTGACTGTGTTTTTCATCATTTCAGCAACAAATGTAAAATTCAGCTGAAGGCATAGTTGTCATTCTGTTGGAAAATGAAAGAAGAATTTGTTGATTTGGGATTTTAAAAGGCTTTAAAATCATGCTTAATATGCTGCTGCTTTCAATTGTGTCAATATTTTGAAGTGCAAGCAAGGAACAATTTCCTCTTGTCAAAATTGTGCTCGTCAAGGTAACTTTCCTATGTGCTAGAGCAGATGCAACTCAAAACCTGAAGTTTTTAAAAGAACAAAAGAGGAGAAGAGAAAGTCCCACTCTGGTGACATCAGATTTTAGGTCATGACTAAGAAAAGCTGACCGGAGTTGTCAGCACAGTGGGACCAGACTCCAGTTGCCTACATCTTGACTTTTCTGTTTCAGCAGAACAGGCGAGAGTAAAAACTCGTTGCCATTTAAACTGTTCTGAAGCCACATCTGGAGCAAATCTGTCGAATAAGGCAACTCTTTTTCTTGCCTGTGATCATTCTTACTGCTGTTGCTACATCTTGACACATTCCCAAAGGAGAAGGAGTTGGTAAATACCACCACGTGCTAAAAACACTTGTGAAGTCTCAGCTGCAAGCTCTCCTGCTCCGGGAAGGCAGCTCTGCCTTCCAGATACATCCTCCCAAACCAAGTGGCGGGGGGAAGGACTGAATACCAAGCCCCACCAAGAATGCTCTGAGGATGCCAAGTTCGAGCCAGAGCGGAGAACAGAGCAGTGCCAGTGGCAGTGGCTGTCAGCTCACGCCTCAGCACGCGGCTGGACCCTGCCCTGTTCTCTAGCGCTGCGTGGGTTCCAGATCTGACACCAAAGAAATGGTAGAGGGACTGGCTTCTTCTGCTTTAGGAAATGACTGCTAAGATTGTGGGGGGGGGGGGGAAAGGGGAAGCTATGGGTGCACTGTAGTTCAAGCTGTTGTATGTTGGCACTGATGGTTTATGACCACATAATCAGTTTTGTGTGGGATTACTGTGGCTTCTAAATATGAACCATGCCTCCTTCAGTGCTCTGGGAGTTACTTAATGCTTTTTAATCACCATGTCATGCATGGCCGTAGGCTGTCTCACATGTGCTAGCCAGACCCCTGCTTGCAGATCTCCACTCCACTCTAACACAGCTTTCTTCCTGGGAGAGTCTGCAGCACTCTTGAAATAGTCTTGATGCTTTCCAAATTAAACACAGAGGGGAGGCAGAACAACAAGATGGTGAGAGCCTTTAATGCTTTGATAGATGCTTGAGGGTGTTGCTAAGTTTGGATGTCAGTTTGAACTTCAGTGACTAGTTCCATTGAAAAATGTTGTAAATACGTGGTATAGGAACCGATCTACTTGTTCTCTTTAAGCTTTCAGTTCTTCTGGCCTTCAGTGTCTCAGAGTGTTGCTTTCAGAAGTGCTCCAGGAGGAAACAGTTTAGACTGATTTTGTTCTATTATGCACAGGGTGTGGAGTAAAAGCTGTGTTCTTTGCATTGGTTGAATAACCTGCAGGATTGTGTTCTTTTTTTTTTTTTTTCCTTCTGAGATGGTCCCTTCTTCCTCCCTCTCTGTCTCCATGGTCCTTGCAATGGAACAAAGGCAGTGGAACAAACAAGGCGCTTGCATGGCTTTCAAAAACAGTGTCCTAAGGTAATAAACAGGTCATCACTTATTCCTGGGCACTGCCCGTCCTTCTAGACTAAGTGAGGCAGAGGCCCAATGGTGCTCCTGCAGTCTACTGTTTCTTTTCTTTCAGGCTGGATTACTCAGGTTCTGGCATACACCCTTCAGGTGGATCTGGCAGTTGCATCATTTGCCAGAAGTCAAATAGCAGGTGATACACAAAAGCTGTGAACTTGTATCTCTTGTCCTGATGTGGGCTGGTTGCTTTCTGTTTCACCTGCAGCTGGCACATTAAAGTAATTTATAAAAATTTTCCCTTTCTGTGGTGTGACGTATCAATGTGCAAGATATGACACACAAATTGTGTTGGGTTTCCCCCCCACTAACTGTAAATGAGGTCAGAATGGGTAAATTACAAGATTTCAGCACATTTGGGCAGGTGTCTCATCCTCTGAGCCATTCTGCCAAATCTGAAATTAATGCCTTCGTCGTTCTTCTACACCTCTTAAATGTCAGTCCCAGAAAGACCCTGCCCTGCCACAGGGGAGGTGGGCTGGTAACTGGAACTGATGAGTGCATCAGTTCAGAGAGGTGGCTGGATGATGGAGGCTGATCTCTACTGCTAGCCTGTGGTCTGCAAGTTGGGCAGGGATGGAGGCCTGATTCCTGAGAGTCCAAGCTGCAGAAGCCAGTCACAGCTCTGTAGATACGTGTCGTGTCCCATGACTTGACTGCTATGGGAAACGCATCCTAATGGTGGAGTTTCAGAGGGTATCTCAAAGCTCATTCTTTATAAAGTTACCCAGGACATGAGGAGACAAACAGGGCAGCCAGATCACATCATTTCTGACCTTATCCTTGCAGCTTTTATTAATCTGTGGATGCACCTCAAGTCAGCTCCTCTTCGAGCCATACAGTCCTGTTAAATGGACTTCAGCTCTGCTTGGACCTGGCAGCTCCCGTGCCACTGTGGCCACGGAGTCATGAAACCTAGCCAGCAGCTCTGAACACTATGCTACCTAAGATAAATAAGCCTGGGACTGGGATTGATGTCCATCCTTTGCTCAGCTTATTGGCTGTGGGTTTTGTTTTGTTTGTTTGTTCATGTTTTGGGGGGTGGGGTTGCCTTTATTTTTTTTTCCTTTTCCTTTTCCTTTTCCTTTTCCTTTTCCTTTTCCTTTTCCTTTTCCTTTTCCTTTTCCTTTTCCTTTTCCTTTTCCTTTCCCTTTCCCTTTCCCTTTCCCTTTCCCTTTCCCTTTCCCTTTCCCTTTCCCTTTTCTTTAGTGAAGTTACATTTTTCCTTTGGAAAGGAAAAAGCTTTTTTGTTCCTTGGCAGAGCAGCCTCTTTGCAGTTTCCATAAGGAGCTTGCTGCTCCTGGTGGCTGGCAGGCAGGGCAGCAAACAACTCAGTTGTCCATGACCCTGAGCTGTGGGCCCAACTGAAGGGAATATGAAATGGGTTGTTAGCTCCAGTCATTGCACCCACTTAGCAACCTCAGTGAGGGGCCTTAAGCAAATCTTCCCCCTGGAGGAGGTTTCCAGCTGCCTGTGGCCTGTCCTCTATAGAGCAGTAGCTGAGTCTCTGCATTACCCTAATCCTCAGTGAACACCCAGACCTCCTGATGATCCTGATGCTGATACACGGTTGCAAAAAGAAATTCTTGGCCATCCTCTCCACCCCATTCCCAGCTTTTCTCAGTGTCTGAGCTCTCCCTGGGTGCCTTCCACTCACTGCTTGTCTCTAACCCTAACACTGCATATCCATCTGCTCCCTCCAACTGCAGCTGGCAGCATCCCCAGCTCCCTGGCTCCCCTCCTTCTCTTGTTGCCTTCCTCACCCAGGGGTGTGAGGGAACTTTTCTGCCCCGCAGCTCCCTGAGTACACCCCCCT
The DNA here is from genome assembly GCF_000691845.1 of Merops nubicus. NCBI lineage: Eukaryota > Metazoa > Chordata > Aves > Coraciiformes > Meropidae > Merops > Merops nubicus. The sequence goes on along the minus strand of NW_008617809.1, from coordinate 34,592 downwards.
GAAGAGAGGACAGAGAGCGTGCATACCGGCCCGAGCATTCCCCTCCACGGCTTCACCTGTCAAAGTACCCAAGATGAGAATCTCTGTTGAGTGACCTAGGAAGCTGACCAGCAACCACAGCTGCAGTGGAGAGGCAGTGCCTAACACATGAGCACTGTGGGCTCTCAGGGTCACCACAGCCTTGCTGTCCTGTCCTGTGCTGGTAAGGACTGGGGTGAACCACAGCGAGAATTTGGCCCCTAAAACTGGGTGGATTTCACAGGTTTGGCTCCAAGGAGTGCTTGGACCTCGCTTCTTTTTGGGGTTTGTGTCTAGCCTGCCTAAATGGGGAGGAAAATGAAAGAAAATTCCAGAGAGAAAATTACACATAATTGAGACTGATGTAAATAATTTGGGGGTGAAACACCAGTGTGGGGAGACTTGTAACTATCCTCCAGAATGTGTTAGAATATCAGCAACTTGGTGGTAATTAAGAAGGCACAACAGAGGTGCCAGATTACCTCTGCTGTCTTGCCACAGGACAAGGCTCTCCAGCTTCTGCGGTTGAGGATAAGAGTTCACAGGGGGTGAAGTATTGCAGTCTCTTTCTCTCTTCACTGCAGTCTTCTGAGGAGAAACGGAGATTTCACTCCAGGTGCTGTCCAGAGATGATCTCAGGAGATGAACGACTCTTACTCCTCACTGGTAATTTCTCTCACAGTGCATCTATTTTTAGTGGGTGGTGGACAAAATGCTTTCTTACTGACTGTTATAAAGCCTGTTTGCAAACTGCCTGAGAGCACTATGGATAAGGCAGACCCAGGCTAAGAGCAACGAGGCAAATGACTGGCCATCTTATTTAATAATGGAACGTGTTCAACCCTCAGTATCCCCCTTGGGTCACCCTGTGCCTTTCTGAAGGTGCTGGAGTCCCACTGATCGCTGACTGTGGAGAGTCTGAGAAACACTTTTGCCCATGAGACACTGTTTGGGAACTGGGAACAGCCACGTGGATTTGCGAGTGCCCATGTAGCTATGGCTCAGGCAGTGTGACTCACGACAAGCCTTTCCCAATGCCTTACCAGTTAATCCTTTCAGTTTCTTTGAATGAGGCACGGGGCAAATGTGACTCACTGTCATTTTCAGGAAATGACAGATTTGCAGTGCGTGGCCCAGGGGAGTGTCTGCCTTGTGTCACAGCTGGGTTCGATGCAGAGCTACTTTCTGCCCTTGCTCCCTTTCCCTTCTACTTTCAAAATTAGCATCACTGCTTTCCTTTTGACAACCAAAACCAGAAAAGACTTCCTAGTGTCCTCTGTTGCCCGTATGTGAAGTGAATGTGGTTGGCTAGAAAGAGAAATTGCTCGAATGAAAGTATTTGCTACCTGTCAAACTGTGTGCTGGTGTTGCTTTATTAAAACCACACTCTTTGATTCCCTGCTACACACACCAGCCTTGCAAGAAGCTGCAGGAAGGTGAGTCATTCCTCTGCGGACAGATCTGTGGCTGCTGCAGCTGGGCACCGCCGTGCTGGCGGCTGGGATGGTGCATCATATTTAGCCCCTTGTGCTGCTTCTTAACTGATTCGTGCCACAGCAGCAGCCACATCACCTCCCCAAAGCAGGTATCCTGCAGCAGAGCATGTCCACATGGCTGGGAACTGTTATAACAGAGGAGCCTCAGCTTTGATGTGTTCTTCTTCCCCAAACTAAAGCCACATGAGGCCTCCTGCCAAGCTGCTTCTCTATTCCAGCTGTCCTCAGGGTCTGCATTAGCACTGGTATTAGTCCTGCCTGAAATTCCCCAGGTGCATCAGAGCCATCTTTGCTACCAGGGCTCACAGGAAGCGCTTTAGGGGGGCTCTGTCTGACTGCACTTCTGAGCTTTTGAGGCTGTGAGCTCAGGAGAGGGAAAAAAAATAAAATAAAGAGAATGGTAAACTTCATTTTCTGCTTGCTCCTTAGGCAACACATCTGAGCTCTTGTGAGGGGAGTACAGGATAACCAGCCAAGCAACATCCTGCAGAAAGAGTTTCAGGATGGATGGAAGCCTTAATCAGACAAGTCTGCTGAGACAAGGAGAACCAGGCAGCCTTCCAGGTTGTTTCAGAGGCAGCACTTCTCATGGTCCACGACTAGTAGTTTTATGTAGCTTACATCTCTTCATGGGATCACAGCCCAATTGAATAAAACTACACACATAATTAAATCCCAAACTGTTGCTCTGCACACAAGGCACCTGCAGGTGGGTGAAGAAGTTGCAACCCCAAGCTTCCACTCATCTGGGCTTGCAGCAGACCAGAGTTCCCCCAAACCAAGACACACGGGCTTACCAGTTAGACAGAGGTCCACGGATAGCAGGCTTTGTGTTTGCCCCTTCTCTTCACCTCCTGGTGCTTACAGTGGTGCTGAGCACATCTGGCATGCTCCCCAGCAAGGACATGCTCGTTGCAAAGACCCTTGGTGGGTTTGACAACCTGAACATCTCTGTCCTTCTGTTGTCCCTGTCTGCCAGCTCCAGGAAAGGAAGGCATGCAGGAGACCAGAACGCACAGAGCCCATCCTCTTGTGACTTGATATCTGTTTGAACATCCCAAAGAGGGTGTGGGTGGAGTAAGCACAGTTTTCGAGGCACTGAAGGGAAAACCTGGGCAAACGGGAGTGAGGTAGTGTCTGAGACCACAGAGCAAATGTTTGCCTGCAACGCACTCTGGCAGATAACTGAAAGGCAGCCAGCAAAGGGTGGAGAAGTCCAGTAGAGACAAGTCACTGTTTGTTTGCTCAGCCATGAAGAGGACATAAATTCAAAGCCAAAGTCAGGGCCATTCAGGCTTCTGAAGCAGCTGTGAAAGGTGAAAAACAGGAACGGGCCAGTCACAGCCGGTCTACACACTCTTAAATGCCCTCTGAGCACAAGTAGGAGCATGATCTCAGAGGTGGCTCACCTGCCTCTGATCTGTGAGCTTATACCTCTGAGAAGCAGCTTTCCAGACAGAGAGAGGGACAGAAAAGACCTTCCTGTGCAATCCCTCTTCCTCCAGGTCTGCAGCATGAGCTGCCCATCGCTGAGCTCCTGCTGGGGAGGTTGGGGCAGGCGGGAACACAGCTGGCACTAACTACTGACCCCATTGTGAGCTTCTAAATCTGCTGTTTGCTCAATGCACAGTCAAACAATCGGCATTTACCTCCTGCTGGATCTGTGGCACTGGGCATTTCACGATCCACCCAGCTGAGAACCTTTCTGCTGCTTGGTAAGACACAAGGGCATATCATGTGTGACCACTCTGCTTGCCTCCCTCCTTCACCCAAAATACCACTGGGCTAGGCAGAATTAGACCCTTTTTATGTCGAGGGGGTCAGATTAAAAAAGGCAGAAAATAGTATTTCATGGTACCTTTTTCTGTGGAATAGCACAGCTCAGGCTCTGTCTGCATCAGCAGCTTTCAGGTTGTGGTGAAGGGGATGACATTCTTTTTTTTTGTAAGTGGTTTTGCTGCTTACAAAGCCTGTGTGTGTCCTGCTTCCTCCAGACAGATTTGGTAGCACAGAGGAGGCTTCATCACAGCAGTAAGAGCTGTCTTGGTCTCAGAAGTGGGTGTCTTGATGTGACTGTGTCCATGTGTCCCCAGCACTGGGAACCACTGGAGCAAGAAGCCCTGGTTCTGGGCTAGGCAGAAAGCACAAGAGTATCCTTGTGTTTCAAACTGCCCCTCTCCCAAAAGATTTTGTATGGTTTCTCCTAATTTTTTTTTTCAGTCATCCTTTCACTGTGAAAATCTGTACTGAGTTAGACATTGCCTTCAGGTTTAGGGGTGAAAAGCTGCTAATGTACAGCTGTAACCCTGGAGGGAACCCTCCTGGCCCCTCTGGAAATGAAGGTGGGCTGGATGATACACTCCAACACCTGGAAGGAAAGATAACAAGAAAGAAAAAAACTCTTGCTTCTGAGGGATGGCTATTTTCCATCACTGTACTGGATAATATGTCCTCCCTGCAGTAACTGCAGGGGGTAGGAGAAAACAACCGGGTGTGGAGCCTCACGTGAGGTCCAGCTGCTATGACCTGTCCTGCTCCCTGCAGGTTTCCTTTCTCCCCACCTCTGCGTGGCTGCACAACGGCCACGGCAGCATGGGCTCTAACCCCGGGGGAAAGGCCTGCCCCTTGGCAGGCACCCACCCTTCACCCCCCAGGGGAAAATCCTGCCCCTTGGCAGGCACCCACCCCTCACCTCACAGGGAGCACCATAGGTACTTTGAGGAAGGAGAACATTTTCTCAGCCAAGGTGTGCTTCTTACAGGGTAACACAGAGGATTTTCATCTGTGTTGTTTTGTATTTCCTTGTTGTCCCAAATCCACTGCAAGCTGAAAAAATGATAGGGGTTGTGGGAAGCTGCTGGTTCAAAGTTGCCATGGGGCTGTTTGGTTCAGCTTCCTGGCTAATAGTAGACAGACACTTCAGAAAAGTGAAAAAACAGGTTACAAGATCTTCCTCCATCTACTCCTGATGAACATTTGGCAACTTTTGGAGGGAAAGATTGTACCTGGGCCTTCACATTCAACAGCTCTCATGGAACTCATGCCTCAGATTTGTTTAGAAGCTTTGGGAAACTTCACAACCCCCTGACATCACCAACTCCAGCAGCAGAAGTTAGCTGTGCGTCTTACGAAGCAGCTTGTTCTTGCGCTGAGATGGGGACCTGTTCCCTGCGAGCTCCGTGGGGTGTCACCAAGATCGGGAGGTCTGAGAAGTAGTGAATAATGGTTTTCCTGTTCACATTTCCCGTCTCAGTCCTGGTTTCTTAGACCTATACTGTACCTTCTGTGTTTTGCAGGTTAAGAGTGCTAGCACTTTCACCAAGTCCTAGCACAGAGCTGTTCCATACTTCCAGTTCTTCGGTATCTGTCCTGTCCTGTTACTGCACCCGTCTTAAGATGGCAAGGCCAGAACTAGGTGGGGAGCTCATGATGCAGACACACTCCAGAGAACTAACTAATTACCTTTATTCTCTTCCTCATAATTCTCAACTTTTAATTTCACTTTTTGACCACTACTGAGTACACCAAACCATGTGCAGCATCTCCTGAGTGGCAACAGTCCATTGGTCTGCAGCCATGGCAAGGGCTGCTGTTGCCCCGTGCACACTTCTTCATGCTCATCAAAGCTGAGTTTCATCTGTCACTTTATTGCCCAATTACTTTGATACTCTGGGAGCCTTCTGCTGTCTTTAAATAAAGCTGCATCTAGATTCCTTTTGGCTAGGTAAACCTTGAATACATAAGGGAACAAGATCCATGTGTTTGCAAAGAGTCTGAAACAAGAGCATGGGTGTATTACTTACCCTGTCTCCGGTGCAACCACTATTGATACTTGTCAGAGAAACAGAAAAGATTGATATGCAAAATCTTCCCCCATCCACTTGTTTGAGTTGTTTTCCTTTTGGGGCAGCCTTTGGAGCTGGTTATGCCTTTGGAAAGTCGAAGGCTGCTCCAAACCCTGGATTGCACTTCAGCACTCAGTGTTGTTGCTGGGGAATGGTGACTTTCCTCACAGCAGATGGAGCACTCATGTGACACTCTGTACACTATGTATCATCTATTTACATCTTTTTTTACATTAGCAACAGATGGCTTGGCATAATTATTTTATGTTTTTAAATTAGGGAGAAAAATGTATCTAACTTCACGCATTTTCTGGAGCCTGTGTTTTTACTTTTACAGCACCAATGCTGAGGTCTTTAGTGAAGGGACCTCCCTCACCCTTCCACTGCCTTCTGTGAAGAGGTGACACACCAAAGGTGCAGCTAGAGGGGACAGCAGTAAGCAAACAGAAACTCTCCCAGTTGTCCAATGGGCAGAGGAAAAAGTAGCTCTGAAACATGCAAGACAAAGAGAGAAGAAATGTACTTAGGGGCAGTATTAGAAAAGGAGGGAAGAAAAGAAGCATTATAGTTGGCAAAACTTACCTTCAAAAACTGGTTGGACTCAAGTCCTACAAAAGCATAAGCATGCTTCAGAAATATAAAACTTAGCAAAACAGGAATTCAGTGGTGTGTTTCCTCTTGTTCCTCTTTTGGCATAAAAGGCTGTAGGAATGGGGTCCCTGCTATCAAGATTTCCTCAGGAAACATGAGGCTTGGTGAGGAGAAAGATTAATATAAACCAGGACTTTTCAAGCTCGTATAACTCCCAAAGCCGGGGCTGTAAGCAAGCTGCCAGCTTGGTTTGACTTAGTAGTGCTGGTGCTGTCAGAAGAAAAGAAGAGGCCATAGGAATCAAGACAGAATAGACCAAGAACAGCCAAGGTACTGAAATATCTTCATAACATTACATTTGCCTGGAAAACAAAAGGTCATCGAACAACTAAGGATGAAAAACATCCCCGAAATGACCAGATGCAGGCACCGTCCTCATGCCGTCTCAAGCCATGTGCCCTGGCAATGGGTAAAGCTGCTGCTGTCTCCTGGGAAGGGACTACAGCTTGGTGGGAGAGGGTTGTTAAGAGGAGGGCATAAGAAGGCTGCTGCGACACAGGGAGTTTAATCCACATCCTTACCCCAAAAGACCATATCAGAGTGACAGGAGCCCTCCATGGGGTGGCACATCTGTCCACAGCCTTGTCCATGCTTTTGTACTGTCCAAACACAACTATCCAATTGCCTTGAGCCAACAGGAAAGAGCAGAGCACAGATCTGGGTGGAAAACATTTGTGATTGCAACAGTTGCTGTGAAACGTATCTCTCAGAACAGGCACCCAGGCAACACCAAGATCTGCAAACAGAGCTCTGGGCAAAGGCTGCAGGACCCTTTGGTGGCCAGTGGACCGGAGGTGCTGTGTTTGTAAGTAGGTCTTTCCCAGCTCAGGCAGGTACATCTGCTCTCTGAGATGTCATTCTTTTGATGGATTATTTTGACCCATGGACCTTTGCTACAGCAAGTCAGATGATGTGCCTACTGATTCTTGCTTGGTATTTCTCAGCAAGCAAACATGGTATGGTGGGTGGATGCAAAGCTAGTTTACATTTTTACGCTAGCTTTACTCCTCTGTAAATCCTACTCAGTAATGACTAATCCCCAAGTTGATTCCCCTTTCCCATTCGGATTATTTTATTTTCACTAGATTTTAGTACTTAATAAAGTTTAACCATTTAGTGTCTACCTGTCGTGATTTTTCGCATGCTATAAGGACAAGTGGTTGGCTCTAAGGCAGTACCCCAACACTGCTTATGTATAGCAGCAAATCCCAAGTTTATGGCAAGAGCAAAGGCAATGGATATTAGAGGGCACAGCCCCTCCGAAAAAGCTTAAATACTTCAGGAAAATGCCCAGAAGAGCAGACTTCAAAAGAAACTATGGCAAACGCTTACAAGGAGTCATAAAAGACACCAAGTCTAGATGCACTACCCCAAAGAGCCCACCCCATCCTGGGCTTATTTGTCAAACATCCCACAATGGCAGGGACGGTTTGGGCCATGCAAGGCCTGTGCTTACCTTTACCAGGAACGGCACTACCCAGGAGTCACTCCCCTGGCCAAAGCAAGGAGGACAGAGGGAAGCTTCTTTGTGAAGAGTTGTGCAACCAATTCACTCCTTCTGGGCTCAGGTCGCTCTGCAGCAGCTCAAAGAAGCAGACAGCCTGAGAAGCCAGGTGGCACTCAGAAAAGCTGGAGACCCCTGCAGCCACATCAAGGAGCACAGCGCGAGAAGACTCACCCTCCTAACAACTCCATCAGCTCACAGGAGTGCTGGGCCAGCTGCCACCTCCAGCTCAGCTCCAGAGATCAGCTTGCCTCTATGGCAGGTGCAGAGGCTGCTCTGCAGTGCTGAGTGTGCACTGGGCTGTGTCTTACCTGTGCATGGCTCCCCTCCACCAGCTGCTTGATGCTGGGACCCATTGCCCACACTGCAGCTGCACTCTGGCCTTGCTTTTTGGCTGCCTTACACTCCTCATAGGGTCAACATGGGTCCCTGTTATGAGGTGGTCTCTTTACCCTTTGCAAGGCAGGACACCTTACAGCTGTTCTTTTTGTCATTTCCTGGCAGGCGGGCAGTCCCCTGGCTCCCTTTGTCCCTCTTCTTCCTCCAAAGAGCCTACTGCCTACTTTCTTCTGCGGTTCCTGGCAATGAAACACCAGCAAACTTCTGGTTTGTGAGGAAATGTTTCAACTACTCCTTACACCCCTTTGCCCCAGATCTACCATGGTATCTGCAGTGCTCCTGCCAGCTAGTGAAGCACTCAGTGGGGCAGTAGCCTACCACAGAGCAGGGGGTAGGACAGGAAAAAGGGTCTGCTGGGGCCAGGTTAGTGTGGCTACGTCTGCTGCTGATATAAACATCTGAAATTCCTACTATGAACTGCCTGTTTCTCTTGAGCAGGGTGAAGTGAATCAACAGTGAAGATCTGAATCCAGAGAGTTTGCCTAGCAGCCCAGAATAAGAAGTTCATGGGATTTCCAGAGAAGCAGGTTTGCTCACACCATGTTGCCAGTCTTAGTGGTTTTAATCGTGTCATACATGTTGTTTTTTTCTCCCTAGGGCTCTTGCAGTTGCAATATGATTACCAAGTTCTCTCTTCTTCTTTTCATATTGAGACAATCCTCGCTTGTGGGAGCTGTGAACAAAACCCAGAGAACAAGAACCCCAGGGGCTCAAAATACCTTTATGTAAATAAAGAGCAACACCACAGAAATTATTTTCAAAGCAATGCCTTGTTTTTCATCAAGAAAAGACTTGCACCTGACAACACCAACAACAGAGAAAACCAGTCTCTCCAGACGTGACTGAAACTGCATGCAATGGCTCCGTGGTACATGGGCTCTTCTCCAGCCTTCCAGGTGCAAATACAGCCCTGCCTAACTGAAGGGCTGCTTTGATGCTGTGCTGCTTCTGGTTTTTGTTCTCCACTTGCAGTTATCAAACCAGGAGGCATTGCTGAGGGAAGTTATAGGCATAAGCCAAAAAGTTTCTGGATTCCAGGTCCTTCACTGGGAAAGGCAACGGACCCAGGGGTGCCCACGTCCTTGCAAGGGGAGGCGGCAGAACCGTGGAGCTGTACTGAACTGTCTTCTTCACATTGCTACACGAGGAATCTAACCACTTCACCAGACACATTTCTGCCTTCCTTCCTGATGCATGGCCTGTGAGATGCAAGAGAGTTAAGGGATTGGTCAGAAGGGATTTTCAGAGGTGAGCTGTGAACTATTATGGTTTTAGAGTGATTCACCAAAATCTGCTTTGTGATCTCTTCCGTGGTCCTTATGCAACAGAGTAAGAAAGTGGAAGGAGAATGCATAAAGCTACAAAAACCTGCAAGGAAAAGAGAAATGATACTAGAACAGCTTCAGGTTGCATGGTTGGATGCTGAAGACCCTAGGGATGAAAACATAACCTACAAACTGTCATAAACCAGCTCAGTGATGAGGCACATTATAATAGGTATTTTGAGTTAACCTGCATTAAATTGAATATCAGTGGCCCTCCTTAGAGCCCTTAGGCACAAAGGGAACAGCATCAGGCAACAGCAGCCCCTGGCAACCAGACAGCGAGGGAGACAAGACAGACAAACTGACATTCCACTCTGGAGAACAAGGACATGTCCCAAGGGATGATGGGAGGCCTCTGCCTGAAGAAGATAATCTCCTCAGGAGTGCTTGTGTTGCCCTGTATAAAGTATGGCCTTGGTTAGTTTCAGGTTCTGCTGCCTCCTCATCTTGATAAAAAGAACTAAGTTTCTAGAATGAAGGCAGAAAGGGGGGAGGGGGACAAAACAATTCCTGACTGTGAAGCACAACATATGCTAGCGTATAGCTGAACAGCTTTCTGTGCAAGGTATTCTAGCCAAGCTATTAGTAACACCTGATACACCCATGGTTCCCCATCAGTTACCTGCCAGCAATGAGCAACTGACTCAATATTATCAATAATGTTTCTTTCCCCTCTCCTTCCCTCACACCAATTAAGCATCTGTTAATCATGAGAAATAATCTTCACAGAAAATATGAGACAAACAATGAGTTTTTGTAATAAGATAGAACATTACTGTAAATAGTCATTAAGCTGTCCCAAAATAAGGTGGAGTCATACTGTTACCCCAGGGATTTTAAGCATTGCTGTTTAGCAAAACTCCTGGGGAAAGGTCAGCTGGTCAACTCTGCCAGCTGATGCACCCAGGTAATGTGTGAGAAATACCAGCAGCAGGGCAGACTTGGCCAGATCTCCTCTGGTCCCATGTCTGCTAAGGCCCAGACCAGGTGCTGGAAAGCAGCCACCTTTTCATTCAACTGCCTGTTTACTCGTCAGGACTGGCTGTGCCGAAAGCAGTCCCACAGATGTTACTCTCCTTTCAGAAGCCTCCCAGCAGAGATGCCACCAATGGCCCAGCCAATATCCTCTCCCGGTTCATTTTAGCAAGTTCCTTCTTATCTCAGTCTCTTTTGCAGCAATTCAAGTGCGTTGCTACTTCCTCCAGTCACACCTAATGCAGAAGACAGCATCCCCCTCTGACGTATTAAAAGACTTGTCTTCCTCAGCCTACTCCACAGGCAAAATATCAGTCTCTCCTACCCTTCCTCCTGGATGCATTTTCTGGAGTTCTCATCATTTTTGTGCCTTTTACCTAGTATTAGCATAAATGAAGAGACAAGATATTCAGAGATCCTCGTACAGGGCCATGAAGTACCAACAAGAGCAGATCACACAATTAAGAATTTTTTTTAAAGATGATCCTTTTTGTTCCTCCCCATCCTGCTACACACTTTAATCCACACAACAGAGCAGCTGTAACACTTGCCATAAAAGGTGCATCATAAGAACTCATGGTGAGATCTGAGGTTACCTAGGCATGAACAAAATGTATCTATAATAGACTTTTATGTGGATGCTGAAGTGATAAACTTCTTACATAAGACAATGTGACACAGAGGCTGAATACAAGACATAGTATAGTGAGCTGAAGGCTAAGCTCCTCTTTGCCTCATTTTGCAGTATTATTTATTACTTGGATTGACCTCCCACTCCCTGAATGAACAAAGTCCTGGGCTTACAGAAAGCACCTCTTACTTACTACACTGTCTAACGACGTGCTGTCCACGTGGGAACAGCATGAGCCCTGTCACTGCCAGTCCCTGAGGTGAGTGCAACACAGATGGAACGAAGTTCAGTAGCTTCTTCCCCAGGTCAAAACGAAAGTGCCAACAACAGGGAAGAAAGCAACCCGTTAGGACACAACACCTCAAAGAAACAGAGATAATGAAACATCGCTCTGTCTCCTTCCAACAAATGCCTGCGTGGCTCCCAGTGTTGGTGACTAATGGGCAGTTGCCTGCTTGGCTGGCAGTTGAAAGAAGAAAACCTACCTGCAACTGCAAAACAGAGCTTCTAAATCAGCCATCTAACTCTGGCAGCCTTGGCTGAGGAAAACTTGAGTGTTCAACTGGAGCTTTCTACAGCAAGCGCAGAAGCATCAGATGGAAAAACAAGTGTTTACTCATCAAACTTTCAATCTGATTTAATAGCTTTTTACCAAATATGTAATTACATGTTTTTCCATAAACACTGGAACAGAATATCAAAGCAAGCTACAAAGTTCAGTTCCAAGTCCAGAAGACTTGGCTGAACTTGGCCCTGGACTTCCCAGCTAAGACTTGTTGGATGTTTCTTAGCAGAATGGGTTGTGTCTCCCTGATGTCCAGGAGCCTTTCACGGTGCGGGTCAGGAAAAGCACAGCACTGCAGCACAGGCGAGCTGCATCCAGTTCTTCCCCACCCCACCCCAACCTTCATCCTTCTGTGCATCTACAGAGACTATTTACTGTTTCCTTCAGTTTACGTCACTAACTGAATCCTCATCCACCTGCTGTATGCTTTTGTTTGCTTGGAGGATTGATATTGCCAGTTAATCACCTGTACTGACTTATAATCCTGAAAGCTTAATGTTCACAGATCTGAAGGTACTGGTTGGACTGCTCAGGGAAAAAGCATCAAAGATACAACATACTTTGGGGACCGATACCTTAGAAATTTTGTAATCCTTATAATGGTGATAATAACAATGAAAACCACTGACTTATGTCTCAACATCTTGTCTACGGTCACCGAGATAAGAACTGATCAAGACTGCAGAAGAGCTACTGCCAACTGTAGCCCAGGGAAGGGAGAAAAGGAGGAATAAAACAATTTCCCAACCAAAAAAATGAATAAGACAAAGTAAAGGAATCTCTTACTTTAATAGCAGTTTATTGTCATTAAAAGTAACAACAAATAAGTTTAAATCCTTTTGTCTTAAAAATCTAGTGTAACATACAGGGCACTGCATTCGCTCTGTGAAATCTATGGCAAAATTGTATCCCCAAATCACACCATCCTGAGTCATCCTCGTAGACGTCAATGGTACGGGACACAGGCGGCACAGAAATGGATCGCCCTGTATAGCACTTGTCCCAAGGACGATCGCTAGGCCTCGAGATGCTACAAGTGATCCTGTAAGAGCTACGAAGTACAGCTTCAGTTCTTCCCTTTGTTAATATTGCTGAAACAATCACATATTTCACAGTTTTTGGTGAAGCCGTAAGGATATGTTAAGAACTGCATTTTTCCCCTGTATCTCTTCTTGGCTGCTAGGTTTCCTTTTCCCCTTTTCCTCCCTTAGCAATACGGCTGCCCTGTTCCAGAAGACAGAATGTGGCGACGTTTGTGGTCACTCCACGCAGCATCATTTATCTCCTTCAGATTCTGAAGCTGGTGTACAACTCTAGCACTTGCCTTCAACACTGCTGCCAGAAAAATCTGGCATCACACAGTTCCAGAGTACTACATGTTCACGTATTAATTTTCAGCTTCTTGGGAGTTCTAGAACTTAAGTTGAGCTCAAGAGCTCAGTACCCCAGACAGCCAACTTAGAGCTCGTTCAGATTTGTGTAAAGGAGCAGCAGCCAGATGCTGCAGGACAGATGCATCTTCACATTACAGCTGTTCACAAAAAGGCCTGAGCAAGTCAATGCTGTTCATCAGTGGCTTGCAGGACCAAAAAAAGTCTCTGCAAGCAAGCACACATATTCTTGGAAAGGAAGGATGGTCATAATTCTGTCAGGCATTTAATGTATTGTATTTAAGCCTATAATGTTACTCAATATTGAAAAGTAAGCACAAGCCTCTGAGTGAAACCTGTTTCTGGCTAGCAGAAATATAGTGAAGGAGAAATTGAAACACAGGTAAACTTTATATAGCTAGTCAGATCTGTCTTGTGCATTATTTCATGTACATGAGAAGGTCTGTTCTTCAGAAGCAGACACCTTAGATGGATATTTCTGCATGAATTTCACAGTAGCTTGTGGAACTGGGGAGGTCAGTGAAAACCAATCAATAAGCAGCTTCATATATATCTATATCTACACTGGATTTAAAGAGTCATGGGAAAAGTACAAACACAATCCATAGGATAAACATATGAAGGAGGTACTACATCAACAGATCCTATGAATGGACTCCAGTTCTACAACAGCAGTTCTCACTCTTCTCATAAGCAGACCCACAAGTTAAACTCCATAAGAAATTAAGGTGTTAAATTTATACAATTAAAAGTACTTTTTTTTGAGTTTGCTCTCAGCTGGATCTCTTGGGGCAAGAAAACAAAATCAAAAGAAAGCTTACAGCAAAACTGTGAAATCCTGTCTAACATCCTAAACTACTATCTTGCTCTATAAACATGCCTAGCAGTTTATGAATATCCCACGCTTACTCAGTAATACCTTAATGACTTTTAACTGAGGTAGCCACTAAACTGTCACCATACTTTAGCAATGCCAACACAAAGGGAAAAGCTCAACTAAGACACTCAAGAACAGTTAGTCTGTTCAACCCAAAAGCACTTGCTTCCAAAAGGTTCGTTTTCTCTCCTCCTCCCACCCTTGACTCACTTGCTGTTTCTCCTCCTGTCCATCTCTAACAAACAGCAACAAAGAAAAATTTAGCTTTCCAGTTGACTTGTAAAGTGGATTTTCAAAAGCAAATTTTCAAAATGAATAATCAGTGAATTTATTTTAAAATTGATTTCATTTAGAACAATGAGGAGCAATCTCCAACTGCAACAACTGACAGTCAGGTGCCAGCTCTATCACCTTCCTGCACATGCCTCAGTTCTAGAAGCTGTGTAAAGACAGGCAAAACACAAAAGTTGTGAAAAGGTCCCTTTCACACTTTCACAGTAAATCTCATCCCATATATGTAAATACACAATGAACCACCTGTCTAATCACTGACTGTCAAGTACTCGGGAAGTTAAAATTGGAATTTTTATTCCTGTAGCTAAGAAGTACATAGATCTGTCATAGGCTTGACCTCTCTAGTGCCATTCATTTCTTAAAATTAAAATATTCTCAAATTAATTCTGCATCTATGGTAGCCTATATTAAAATTCAACATGAAATTAAAAAAAAAAAAAAACAACAACCTCTAAGGATAACTAATAACCTGGTATTTTCTCTAAACATTTCCAGGATTTTTTGTGGTCCCTTATCACAGATCTTTTTCAAGGTAATAAACCCCCTCTACCCACAACCAAATCAAAAAACCAACCAAAGAAGAAAAGCAGTACTGATAATCAAATACCCCAGTATCAGAGTTAATACTTGCATTGCAGAATGTACATTCAGGTTAAGTTCTGTAGTGTAAACATCCAGTTCTGACTTCTATTCAACCACTATCTAAAATTTGAGAGTTGCCTCCAGTGGCTAAGTGCTTTAATGCAGCTGAAGGAATACAGACTCTCACTTTAAACAGATTGCATTGACCCAAAGCAGCACAAAATCCCTGCCTCACACATACCTACCAAATAAACAAGCCTGAATAGAAAAACCATGCTCCCATTTAAAAATAGAGCACTAACCAGTCTGGCATTAGTAATACTGGTTTCTCTGTCCAGATGAGATACTGTATGTATATTTCCAAATATAAAAATAAAATTGTATGAATTGCATGCAATTGTACATAGTGCAGTTAAAGCAATACTGAGGTGTTCTCCTTGTTTTTGTGAAGCATGTAGTCAACAGCAAACTGCAGGGTGATAATTGTATTGCAGTCCTTGGGTTTCCTCATCCACAAAGACACACAAAGCTACTTTTATTATAAAAAGCTTTAGCCCACAACAGGGGGACTTTAAATAATTTAGTTGTGATGACTTTACTGCGAATAATTTCTCCTTTTCCTTATACAGGTTATACCCAAACAGATTTTTTGTTAGAAATCCTTTGCTAGAACTCCTTTTTCACAAACCACACACCAAAAAAAGGTGTTTTCTGCTTTGACTAAATACAGTTATCCATCATGTGGAAGTAGATTAAGGTAGTTGACTATATTATAAAAGTAACCTCACCCTTATGAAGCATATGTAATACACAAAGATTCCAGTTAAGCATTATCACATACAAACTCTTCATATTTGTATAAGAAGATCAGCTTTGAAATTGCAACTGCTGAAACTGTGCAAAGGCGCCTTGTTGTGTTGTACTTAAGCTACAGGTCCCTGTTTAAAGCATTCCACAGCCGCCTCTGCATTTGTGTCATTTTGGCCCATTTCACCTATTCAGCCGCTGCGTTACCACTTCTCGGTACATGATGGAGATATAGATCATCAGGAGAAAAATGACAAAGAAATCATCCAAGAACCCCAGAATTCCAAAGAGGGCTTCAGGAAGAAAATCCAGAGGTGAAGCCAGGTAAAGCAAGGCTCCAAGCAAGCAGAGGAATATTCTGATGCGGAACATCCAGAAGAGGCCGCCGACAGAAAACATCTCCCTGAAAGCATGCCGCAACAGAGTGGGCAGATCCATAATTCTCTCCATAATCTATGAAAGACAGAAAACAAAAGTTAATATTTTGCTTTAGCGACCATGCTAAATGAGTCTTTTTTTTCAGTCTGAAGTTTCTATTACCATGTTACACCTTTGGAACCTATTACTTTATAAGAATTAAAACAAATAAGACTTAAGAACAGAATTCCTGGATTTAGTTTTGCTGGGTAAAAAGTCACACTTATCTGTTTTCTTTTTTGTTGTGAGGCACAGTGAGGAGTGAACTTTGGAATTTTTTTTGATACTGGTTGCTTTTCTACTGCACAGAGTTTCTCCATACACTCATTACATTAAAAAAAAAAAGTTTATTTTTTCAGGTATTGCCAAGGCTGAAAAAGTTGTCTAAAAAGGAATTTTGTATGTGATTAAGGCAATGCACTGTGTATAAATCAAAGATAACCTATCTAGTCTGATTAGGGCTTTAATGCAGAATTCTGGCATGCCTTCAGGCAGGGCCCACAGAAAGGTCCAATGGAGTCTGAAAGGCAGTTCCAATCTATTCTGTTTCAAAAGCAGAACCAGTGTCTTGTGGTTTAGAACATGAAAAAAAGAATTCCCACCTCACATCTCATTTGTCTCTTTGGACTGTAAATTTTTCTGCTTTTTTTTTTTTTTTTTTGTTTTTATATCCAAATCAAATGAACAGATGAAGACAAGCAGGAGTGTACTGCTAGTATGTATGTGCATGCATTTTACCTTCTGATTCAGAACACGCACATAGAAGACAGTCTCAGAAGGCTGACTTTTTAAAGTTCATAGAAATTCAATCATCTTTCTTGGCTATTTATAAAAAACCCACCACATTTTCTTCATTCAGAGAACAGAATAAAGACTAATCTAGGAGGAAAATTTAAAAAAAATCAAGATACCATATAGCTTGAAATCTGAGGATGAAAGGCATAGAGTAGAACCTCAGGTTCTTTTAATCAGCATAAAGAGATCAATTAACTGAATGTTCTTCCATTCAGGTCATGTATTTAATGAAGTATTTTTACTAATTATTAATCCTTTCAAATTAACAAGTCATAACTTAAAAACAGCTTAACACATGACTATGGAACTCAAGGCTTATTAGCAGTTCTCACTCAACAAAAATGCAAGATTTCACACATTTCCACAAATTGCAAATAAATATTTTCAAGGTTGTGGGTTTGCCCTAACTATACAAACATGTATTTCCTGAGGAAAACCTGAACAGTCAGTAAGCATCATGAAGAAAAAATCCATATTCTAGGGGAAAAAAAAGGAAGGAAAAAAAAATGCTGTTAATTCTCCTCTAAAATCACTGACTTCCACCCAAATTTACTGAAAACTTACAGATCTGGGCTGTCCTGAGAATCTCCGATTGTAATCATTAACATCTTGAAGTACTTGGGATGCATCCTGCTGATCTTCACCAAAAAGTGGTAAAAACAACGTTACCTAGGCACAGCAGGGAGACTGTTATACATGCAACTGTCTTTTAAATGCAGGCATTGTGAATTATAAATAAGAAGAGTAATCTTCAGTGAACGACACAAAAAAACTTTATTTTCTTTGAATATTTAGCAGCAAAATAGAACGAAAACTACTAACATGAGTACTGCTGCTAAGTTTTAACAAATTCATTGCATACAACTCTTTATTAATGTTTTAAAGTGTTGTTAAAAATAACCATATAACTTGGTGAATAACCAATAACTTGGTGAATAAAGTTAATTTACCATAATTTAACTAGTTTTGTTTCTTAAACGGAAAATAAAATCATGGAATCATTTCATTTGGAAAAGACATTTAAGATTACTGAGTCCAACCATAAGCCTAACACTACCAAGCCCAACACTAAACCACATTCCTAAGCACCACACCTACACATCTTTTAAATAAAGCAATGAATTCGGCCATTCTTCTTCCATCTTTAGAATGACCTTGCATTTCAGCAAGCAGGTGGCAAAACTCACGCTTTTCTATATGGACATACATACCAAGACCAAGGAGAAAACACAGAATAAATAGTAAGTTAACAGAAAAAGATATTAACCTTAAGCTTCTTTGTAAGAACAGAGAATTCTACTATGTTATTGGGTTAAACTCTCATGCAAACGTAGAAAAATACGTAAGGTCATATTCATGTATATCTTACGTTATTTTCCTGGATAGGAGTTTCTGAAAACTTAAGACTGGTATTTGGAAGTGATGTTCACAGATAAAATGCAGATTATCATAGGAAACTGAAAATGCACAGCACTTTCAGTTACTACAATCTTCAAAATCTCCCTCTGTAGCTGGCCACTAAATGAAAATCTTACACCTGTGTAGCAGTCACATTTAGCAAACAACAGCACAAGGAGATATACATTCAACTCCTAGTACTGCCACAAAGCTTCTGAGTGACTCATGCTGTTCATGTGGATGTTGTCTCCCTGGACTTCATTGAGGCCTTTGACACCGTTTCCCACAGCATTCTGCTGGAGAAGCTGGCAGCTCATGGCCCAGACAGGTGGACCCTTTCTAATATGCAATTTAAACCTCCCCAGATGCAACTTAAGCCCATTTCCTCTCATCCTACTGCTAGTTACTTGGGAGAGAAGACCAACCCCCACCTCACCACAACCTTTCAGGTAGTTGTGGAGAGCAGTAAGATCACTCCTCAGTCTCCTCTTCTCCAGGCCAAACAATCCCAGCTCTCCCAGCCACTCCTGATAAGACATGTTCCCCAGACCCTTCACTAGCTTTGTTGCCTGTTTTTGGCACCTGAAGTTGAACCCAGTACTCAGGCTGTGGCCTCATGCTCACACACTGTCCTGTTGATATGCACAATCAAAGCAGGTTATAATGTATGGGGAAAGGCCATGAACATGTTACGTAATTCATCAGAAGTCACTAGCTTTGTAGCTTATTCGCTGTTAAAATAAAGATATCCTTTTGTTAAAACACACCCTACAAGACTCAAGAGATCCTAAGAGTTAATGAGTTGCAGGGACATATTTCAAACTGACAATGTAAGTAAGTTGCGTAGGAAGGAAGTTAATGCTTGCTTTACAAAGCTCTAATTAATAATACATATTACCTAAAAATAGGAACAAAATAAGAAATTGACATGAGTAGGTTTTTTGGCAGGGAGAGGAGGAAGGGAGAAGGTCTCAGAAACCAGTAGCATACTGCCTACTGTCAGCCTTCCACAAGAGCCAGGGCTTTCAGATGCAAGTTCTATTAAAGAAGTTATATAACATCCTGAACAGAAAGCACAGAAGAATCATTGTTAAGATCTTATGATTTTCTGTTTTAATGCACTCCTTCACAGAAAAATAGCTGACTTACCAGTGCCATTCACTTAGAGTTGCAGGAACAATACATGTTTTTTGAGCCATTTGGCAAAGCAAAAAGTTCAAGAAAACAGTGTCCACCATCTGTGTCTCACATACCCGTATGTTTTCAGCTTCTTAGGCTTCTTTTTCCATCAGTCTCACTATTACTGTTCACATGTAAGTACTTTTTTTGGTAAGCTCTATTAGATAGCCAAACTATCAGGTCCACGATTACTTAAAATATTACCGTTTGCCTGCAGATTGGACAACGGATGGCACCAAGCCATGAGCCATACCTCCAGTAGGCAATAATGCAGGAACCTGATGGAGGCAAGTTAGAGACATTTATACTCCTGATTTGGAACACTTATTGTATGAAATATGTCACACACCAAGGAAAACAACAGAAGTGTATAGGCAGTTAGATTAAAACTGTCTTTTCCGTCGTAACGGTACACAGCATTCACTGAAGATACCATGAACCAATGTGTTCAAATGCAATGCTATTAATAAGAAAAAATCCTGAATAGGTTCAGCTTCATAATTTTAAGGTATTATTTCCTGAAAAGACAGAAAACTTCTTAATCATTAACTGGAGTAGCGAATAATTTAACATTTCAATGGTTTAAAATTTAAAAGCCACAAAAAAGTCAAGAGATGCTGAATGTATCATAAAAACTTGGCTTTGTTATCAGAGTTTCAACAGGTGAAGGAATATAAAACTCTGAACACTTCAACTGTTTTCAAAATTTGTAAGTTTTTTTGATTAAACAACTATGCATGGTATGCTCTGTATACTCCACAAAACTAGATGAAGGCAGTGAAAGAATTCTACTGGGAAGCTGCAGAAGAAATAAAATGCTGTATAAGGTGTTCATATACAAATATGAAAAGATGGGCCTCAAGAAAATACAAAACCACTTTAAGCACTGTGAACTTAGTCTTAATTCTTCAGGACTTCCAAGAAAAAAACCCTCTGAGATAAAGATAATACCAACCAAAATTTTTTACTCTTTCTAAACAAGTTGTTTTAAATGGTACATTTAAAAGTGTTTTTCAGTCTCCTCATTTTTTTATTAAATGGAAATAAATCATACTGTCTGTCCTTGACATTTTAAAATCAACTGCAGTTTCAATCCTGTTAGCATAGAAAAACAACACAGCACACTCTCAAAGTGACTGTTTATTCACAGATGTATTGTCTCAACAATTAATATAAAAATTACTTCTAATGCAGACTAGAAAATAAGCAGTTAAAAATCTAACAAAGCTTTGCATTAGGGTGATCGTAATTGCACTGGAAGTTTGTACTTCTGTTCTGTTTTTATCTTTACAGCTCAGTGTTTTTCCTGCTTACCACAGAAGAGATGTCCACAGTTTGTTTCTATAGGAAATGTAGCCTGTTGCAAACAGACTGGGCAGGACATATCTGTATAGAAGCGATGTCTATCTCCAGCAGAAGCATCCTGCTGGAACAGAAGAGAAACGCAAAGTGTTAAGAAATACTATTATAAATCTGTGTTTAAAAAAATTAGAAAACCCGTGTTCATTTACTCGAAGTCAGTCAAATGCGAAGCTATGTAACATCAAAATCAATATATGCAAAAATCAAACATACTTAATTGCAAAAACTGATTCACTAAGCAAGTTCTTGTGACAAGCCCATTATTCCCTTTATTCATTGCTTAAGTGTGTGCTTCAATGCAGCTGAAGACCACAAAGAAAGAACCTCCTTGGTCTTCACATTAAGTTAGGTTAGACAAACTGAAGCATGAGTAACAACTCAGATCTGCTACTTCATTATCTTACGTAGTTCTGCCCAGAGCTAGGTAACTGAATTGCTTGCCAGTTGCAGTATTTAATACTCCCAAGCCCAAGCATAGACATCATCTTCTCTATGTCACTGCCATTAAATGTTTTTTTCTCCCATTTTGCCACTTGTCTTCCACATAAATATGCACTGTAGTTAAAGTATTGCGTTTGAAGACTTTCCTCAATCCTCTCCAAAAGTTTATATTTTTACTCTAGGGCTGGGACTCAGAAATTTCTAGCAACTTGGCCTAGACTCTGCCTTCCTCTCCTCTCCATGTCAGAACTGGCTACAATCAGAACCATAGTATGTTTTAGGTTGGAAGGACATTTGAAAGGTTATTTAGTCCCATGACATAGGCAGGGACACCCGTCAGTAAATCAGGTTGTTCAAAGCCCTGTCCAACCTAATCTTGGGACACTTCCAGGGACAGGGCACCCACAACTCCTCTGGGTAGTCTGTTCCACTGTCTCACTTTCCTCATAAAAAATTTCTTCCTTATGTCCCATCTCCTCTTTCAACCATTACCTCTTGTACTGTCACTAAAGACTTTGGTAAAAGGTTTCTCTCTGTCAGTCTTTTGTTGCCTGGCTCTTGTTGCTCTGCTGTTGTTCTGCTACGCACAGTTTATCAGTCTAAATATCTAACCCTTGTCCTGTGGCAGCAAGTTGTACTCCAGATTTCTTTTCCTTTACCACCAAGTTCCCAGGAACTTTGCAGAAACCACACCACATAATCTAACATACTCCACCTTGTGGCAAACACTTGTTTGAAAAAAATAATCAGTCAAATATTTATTTGTAATTAGCTATCCACAAAAAAAGAGCCTACGTTATCCCATTACTTGATAAATTTCAAGGGTGCCTCTGTACAGTAAGTAAGCTTCCATAACTTTGAAGACCAGCTTATTCCAGACCTCAGAGAAGCCTACCCTACTCCAAACCAGAGAGTTGAACGATGCCGACACTTAGAACAGCACCTGCTCAGTTTGAAGCTGCTGGCGAAGAGCTCGCACTAGCTCTTGATTTTCTGGGTGTATGTTCTGATGCTCATTTCTGTGAAAGGAAACACAAGCAATAAGGAAACCCGAACGCCGTGACCCAACACTGAAAAATAACTGTTTGAAAAAAAAAATGAAACCTGAACAAAGGGCAAAAAATAATTCTTTCCTGCTATACAGGAGTTTAGAGGAAGCACACAAATAATGAAGGGAACAGGATATTTATTCTAGATCCTAGAGTTAACCTGGACATTTAAAGCTGTACAGCAGCAAGATTTTTCAAAGAGACTCCATAATCCATCATTAAATCATGCTAAAACCAGACTTTCACCTGAAACAAAATTAGGCCATTAACCTGAAAAAAAAAAACAATCAAATTGCTTGAAAGCTTTTATATTCATCATGCAGAAGTATTTTTAATTTGTCTTCAGTGCTAGTTTTTGTATTATTGATCTACTAATAATTTTTTTTTTCATTTACTGCTTAAGTTTTAGAGTTGAAAATCCTAATTATTTCAATTCTATCTGCTATGTGAAAGATTAAGACATAAGAATTATGTAAGAAAGGTAGGCAAACTCTTAGAGTTAAAATGCTGAATTTATGTAACTATCAGCAGACTGGATATAAAAAGAAAACACTCTTTAAATCACTCTTTCTAAAAAGACAGACTATGGGCAAGAAAAGTACTGGTTAGAGATGCCAAGGGGAATTGTAGGGAAGGGACTCACTGTAGAAAGGAGGATGGATATATTACAAGTTTGAAATTCAAAAGCACAATGGGAACAGAACTGGAATGAAAAAATATGCTTACAATGTTAAGAGGTATTGAGTTACAATAAAAATGAGTCAACAGCATCACATTCAAAACTGGATTTTTATGCTTTATTTATTCATATTGATTTCAACAGTGATACATTCTGCTCAGCATTTTTGAGGTCTCAGATGGATTCCATTTTCCATTTGGGGCTAAATGCATAAAAACACATACAGAAGTTGGAGGAAGTTCAGGAGAGAAAGAGAACTACTGCCCACATTTTTTAAGCATTAGGGAAGCGTGAAGATATGTCAGTTCATCTAGAAAACTTCTCATGGAGAGAAAAAGGGACAAGATAAGGCTTTTGTTCTATAAAAAATGATAAATTATTTCCCACAGTTATCTTGAGGTTGGTGGAAAAACATTTCTAACCACGTAAGTGTTCAAAATCAGAAAAGGTTACCTCAGGGTATTATCTGTCACTGACTGGAAGTCAAATCTAAAACCAGACTGCACGGCTTCCAGGGATGGTCTAGGCAAGCTGATCCTCTACTGAGATGCAGGCTGAACTGGCTGAATTTTTTAGAACACTTTCTGGTTGAAGTTCTGTTTAAATAATTTCCTCAATGGCTCTGAGAGTTTCTGAAATATTTTCCCTCACCTGATGTGGGGAATCATAATACTGCATTACTGCTGTCTTTAACATTTCATCTCCTTCATTCTTTCTTTAATGAGGAACAAAAAAACCCCATATTTTTTCATACTAACAGTTACATGGTTATCTATAAAAAGGAAATGTATTTTAGACCACTGTGGGTGACATATATGAAAGTTATATGATGGTAAGCTTACATTAAAGCCCCTCTTGTCCACTTTGGGTCTCCACAAGTTAGATTCTGTGGATGCTGTCTGTCATATGTGTTACATGTATAAAAGTATTTTCCTGTTTAGATGCTACAAAATGAGCATATTTTGTAGTTTCAGTTTCCTAGAACTTTGATACACATAGAATTCCAATTCAAATCACACATTGCTGAAAGGCATGAATTAGAAGCCAGTTTATTCTGATTCCTCCATAATTAATTACAAGTTTGCTGCTAATGTGTTCATGTATATAGTATTAAATAGGTGTCACATACTACACTGAATACATGAGCGTATTTGTATAGCTGTAGAGGTACAGCATCTGTCACTATAAGATCTGAGATAGCAGAACACTGCGCAGCACCCAGGAGAGGACAGGCAGTGCTGAAGGCATGTCCAATCCATGACTTCTGTCGTGCAACTAGTGTGAGAAAACACGTTAAATAAATCAAAACCAGTATGGTGCCATGTTGTTAAAGGCATTATCATAAACAAGCCAGAAAGAAGTTGCTAGATGCAGAGTTTTTTAACATTCTCGTTTCTGAGTGTTAGCACTCCAGAACTTGAGACAAAAAGTCCTGTGTCAGGGAGAGATTGTGCTAAGTAACACAAAGGGCTCCACCAAACTGTCTTTAACAGAAGGAGGGAGGCTGCCTGCTCAGTGTGCAGTCTCATACTGGGAAAGTGAGGGACAGTACTTAAGGGGACGGTGTACCAATGTGCAATGATGGCCACTGATAACTTTCCAGGATTAAGATTTCCCTTCTGCTGTAAATACTGACTTGATCTTATAATCACACCATATGATGGGATAGAAAGCAGAAGGAAAAACAGCTACACCTGCAGATTCATATATGTGGGTTGGGTAAGTCATCTGGGACAAGCAGGTAATTTCTGACATAAAACATTGGACGGTCAGGCTCTCTTTAATTTGTTAGATAAATTAAATTTTCACATTCTCATTTGTAATGTGGCGACCTACATAAAAGTTTAAAAGATGATGGGAAAAATCTGTCTGCATTTTATCAAAATTTGTAACCCAAAGACATGCTTTGCAAAAGTATCTTACAGTAACTGACTTAAACATTTGAAACTTGGTATATGTTAATTATTCTAATAAGTTTCTCCACCAAAAGCAGACAGACCTTCAGCTCATGAGCTGATGTCTTCCCTGCTGGAAACAAGTACAGCAACCTTATTTTTTTTCCATATTCCACTTCAGACCCCTAAAATCTTCTGCAACATACATTCTTTGCTGCCTACTTTCCCTTTTTATTCAGTTCCTGAAAACCTGTTCTCTACCATAAGCGTTCTTTCACGTGTTCCTACCCAGAACCTGTTCCTACCCAACTAAAGTATTTCAGATGTTGCATACAGGAGTACAGGCGGCAAGGAGACTGGGGTAATGGACACAGCATAAGGAACACACAGATCACTGTATTGCCTAATATAACAAGAGAAGAAAAAGAAAAAACTCCTTTTTTCCCCAACTCCCCTTTTGGTGATAGACAGATAAATAAAAAAATATCATACTTTTTTGTACAGTACAGATTTTCTACTATACTGTGCAGATTTTGATGGAGATGATACGAATTGGTTAAAGGAAAAATGCTACTGAATACTGACCATTTCAAAAGCCACAGTGGAGAGCTAAGAGGATACTGATGGAACTTGCAGTAGTCAGTCATACAATGGACAAGTAAACAAGCTTCAAGACTTCCAAAGTATGGTAGCTTTGTGTCAGAGTTTGTTTGCCCTTCCAGAAAATAAACCATCAGGGCATGTAACAGCATCCAAGAACTTTTTACTCAGCTCATTATACTGCAGAAGTTGTTCATAACTAGCCCTTTTCTCCCTCCTCAAGTAACCCTTCATCATTGACATATCATCTTCCTGAACTCTGAACCTGAATGAACTCATGCTGCTCTTGCCCACTGCTGACCCTGGTTCCACTGACTTTTTTTTCCCATGTTCCTAAGGTTTTTTTTTATAAAGTTCAAAAATTAAAAGTCTACTTTTAAACTAAACTCTTAGAATTCAAGTAACAAATGCTGAAAATGTCAATATAAAGGGCAGAGAAGGCATAAGAGAGCAGAGGGAAAAGAGGCACTCTTGAAGCCATCTGAATAACCAAAACAGCTTTGGAAAGAAAAGCAAAGCGAAGTGCATACTTTTAAGATTCATCTGCTGCTTTACGGTTTTGAAAAGCAGCACTGCCTTGCAATCTAACCAAGCTTTCCCACTTCTGGTTTCTTTTGTAGCTTGCTCTCAGATACCTCCTACTCCACTAATACTTCTCATATAGACAGATCCTCCTCAGTAAATTCCATAATGCCAATAATAAAATTGAGTTCTCTTAGCTGTTAAAACACTTTTGTGTTCAGAAGTCTACAGACACCCATAAAAAAACCCAAGAGACAGCCTGAAGCTAAAGACTTACTTTCCCAAAACACATAGGCTAAGGTATTTGTTAGGTTGCAAGGACAAACTCTGAAATGAAAAATAAGCTTTGGTTACTTGACTGTTAAAATTATTGCATTCTGAACATAACATTTGGCATTACAGAAAGCATACTGAAGTCCACTGTTTCCCAGAATATAAAATTATAAACAGTTCAGTGATTTTTTTTGTGTGTGTATTTTCTTGTTTTAAGACTGCAAATAGAAAATACATTGGAGGATTATATCCAATCATTATCGACAAATCTGTGCTTTGTAACCAAGTATGACACACCCGCTCTATGGATGGTGAATCCAGCCTTTTCCAGTCTTAAGGAAAGATGAACACTATTCAGTTTGATCATCTGAAGATAAGGAATCAAACGTCACTTTTGAGAAATGCATCATTTCATTCTAACTGTGAATTCAATTACAAAACTCCGCCAAGCAATTAGAGAAACAGGGTAAGTGATCAAACAATCATTTCCTTAATGTCACACAATCACAGTTGTTTTATGTACCAATGCAAAAATCTGTTGATAAAGTTAGAATTTTAAAAATGGAGGTATGTTGATTAATCCTGTCAACGTATTCTCACCTTAAAAGCGTATATACCAAGGCAGCAATGAAAGTGAAACTGAGCACAACTGCCACCAGTACCTGGTCACTTATTCCTTCTATAACTGAATCATTATCTAGCTTCAAACTCTGAACTTCTGCTTGATGACTGGCCATCACAGCTCTAAAATGTAAAAAGAAATATATAGATATACATATATATATATATATATTTTAAAGCATACATGTGCACATGTACATTTTAAACATAGCTACAAATAATATGCATACACATCTATTCATACACACAAACTCCTGAAGTAGTCATTGCTGGGGAGAGGAAGGGGGAAATGGTAAAAGAAGAAGGACCAGATGCATTTTTACCCAACACTTGGCTTGCTGCAGAGAACTGTGAAACACTTGTCTTGCGCAGTAGCAAACAAGTCTTAAATTACTGTGTTGTGATCTAAAGATTCTTTTTCCAAACATCAGTCACATACTTTACCTGGGAATCTTTACCAGATAACCTGCCTAGGAATAGGTCATTCCTGAATTAAACACATTCTAACGACAGTTCATTTAAGAAAAAGCATAATGATTCTGTATTATGAAGAGCTTTAGCTATTACACAACACATCATTGCTGCTAGGCTGAGACAATGTAATTTTTAGAAGCCTAATTCTCACCACTTACGTGAAGAAAGAAACAAGGACATTTGTGTTTTAGCTGCTTTTGAAGTGTTAGATGCCCATTCAGATAGAGAGAAACCACCCAATGCACTTAATATTTTATCTGTCTTTCCTATGCATTATCATCCTTCAGCTGGAAACATGGGAAAAACTTGAAAGAAGAAGAGTAGTATCAGGCTTTCCTAGTTAGACTAATTTGTTTCATATTCATTTCACATATGCAACAATCAGAATGACTTGCCAAAGCTAACAATTATTAACCTATAGCATTAACCTACAGCTGGAGACAAAGAAAAGCAGAAGTTTCCAACACCCTGCTAAATCATTCCTACTGCAATCAGGAAATGAAATGAACTACAGCTGTGAATATTATGAAACCAGGAGAACATAGCCTGCTCTGGCAAATGACAAAAAAAAAAAAAAAAAAGTAATCTTCAAGCTGTGTCCCTACACAATTAAGGTATTTTTCATATAGAGTGGACAAAATCTCAGCATCAGTTTATGAGGTCAGGTAAGACTGGGAGAATTTACTTCCTAGTCTAGTGTGCCTTAAGCTTGCAAGATTTCAACAGTGTTCCTCTCTACTTCACAGCTGGTGTCATTTTTTAATTTGAATCTTGCTTTCTAGTAAACATCACCAGACACTGCCTGCCCCTGAATTAACTGCAAAACTGAAACGAAACACAAGTCATTGGGGTTTTAGTTGATACCTGTACCAACTACCTCAGCAGCATTTCAACATGCCACTCTACTGCCAATATAAAAGTGTCATCGCTTCCACAGGATACCTTCCATATATTTTCTTATACAAGTTGTGGAGCTTTATCCAAGCTTCCTTACATCTGTAGGAGCTGCCCTCTGTAGCAGTCATGCAAAGGAAGCTGGTCTATTCCAGTATTATTGTAAAAACTGGTAAGTGGCATAACTAAGTACCATACTAGCAGAGAAAATTCACAGAGAATGAAGAACGGATTCCTTTATTTGTTGTCACAATTTTGGGTTTTCACTATGAAAACCAAAATAAAATAAAGAAGCATATATGAAGTGAAACAATAAAGTTACCCTAAGTATCCCAATCCAAACCGAGACTTATTCTGCAACTATGAATGTAATTTTTACTAATTACAGCCTTCCACAAGCAACCGTGTCATACTCTGAACACTGAAATGTCGATTAGTATTTGGAAAGAGTAACTTTTCCCAGTGGTGGAACATCTGTGACTCATCAAGAGCTAAGTTTAAAGAGGTCAGTACTGACATAGGTTTCATATAGGTTAATGATAAAAGACTGTATCTTTGTGGAAAACTCTTACACAGGAACAAGAGCCTACACAAGGAGTTATAGCATTTCTCTGTGTAGCTAGTTACACAATTCTATTGCCACAACTAAGGCCATGAGGCTAAGGTGTTGTGGAAGTTTTTTGAGCAACATCTCTTTGGTGCTGAGGATCTGGATGGGTAGGTGTGCTGTGATGCCTCCACAGCTCAACATTCCCAACCCATATACTTTATTTCTTTGCATATCCAAACCTGTAGAAGCTTCTCTCTCATAGCATATCATATTGGGACGCTCATCTTCCACAACTGTGCCTCAGGCACTGTGTTTGTATCTTCAGCTCCTACATTTTCTCTAACTACCACTGTCAGTCCACTGATTTTCACAGCATCACCATGTCATTTCTGGATTGACCATTCAGTACAAAAGCAGAAGTAAACAGCAAGGAATTGGTATATGATGATTCCCCCATTGTCCTACACCAGGTCTGTTAACAACATACCAACATGCTAATAACAACTACATCCCTTTAAGTATTATGCAATTTTTTTCAGACATACACACTGTGGCAGAGACATATAGGTGATTTAACTGCACCTTTGGAAGGCAGGTGTTTCTCACACTGACACCTGGAAAGCTTCCTTCCTCACTGCTTGCTTGGCGTACTCTGAAATCAGTGCATGACTTGTCAGTATCACATAAAAGGCAACTTAGTTTCCCAGAACAGCCTCCAAGGCCTCCATTTAGAGCTCTCCCTCCCTGTGGTGCCAAGGTTGCCAGCAGAATAGGAGTAAGAAATACTCACATCCTCACCTTCTCTTCCTTCCTGCACACAATGGCTGTTACTTGTATCAGTTTCACTCCTCATTTACCACATATGACTTTCCCAATAACCACTTTCACAGAAACTTAGTGTCCACTGCACCAAAGGGCTGACATGAACTGTGCAGACTAAGTAGTGCGAACATAAGAGTTTCACTCCAAATAATCAGTACATTTTTCCTCAGATTAGTCATTGAGGCCTCAGCAAAGAAAGTAACAATCTCCTCCTACTCCTGTCTCTACGTTGGCATGTAAAACACCAGCAATGGCTACAAGACTGCTAAAATACACTTTGAAAATTGTCTGGCTGAAGGAGGAAGAAATCTTCTGAACTCAAGTTTGTTTTGAACATTTTCAAACAAAACATCTGTAAATTTGCAGTCCATGTTTCCTCAGGTGCAACCACAACAGCAAACGAACACATCTGCAGTGGTTTGAATGCTAATGGTCCTAAAATAGCTGCTAACGAATCTTAACTCCCAGTGCATCTTTAGCAGTGGTGCTCTTTCAATCAGTAAAATTAATAAACAGGCTCTAGGAGACAATTCTGAAATGATGTAAAGAAGACACTTCAGTCTTCAGAGACAACGAGCCTTGAAAAGGGCTAACTGTATGTCAGAAGACTTCCAGAACCAGACTTTATCACAGACATTTTATCTCAGACATCTAACCTCTCCTAACATAATAATAAGCAATAATTTGATGTCATTTAATAGCAACTTAATAAGTTTTGTCTAAAAGTCAAGCTTTTTGTGTTGATCCATTACATTTGTCTGGTTATGCAAAAATAAACAGTATCTCATCAACCTTTACAATGTATAATCCTTTCCAAATCAGCGTTCTACACCATAGGCTTTTTGCACATTAAATAAGTTTAAAACCATTCTTTCTTATCTGCAGATTTATGCTACTTTTATTTCTTTTTATAATTACAAAGAACATTTGAATTTTTTTAAATGCTGTGCCTCTCCTTTTATACAAGATATTACTTCCTGTCTACATTAGCTCTCTAAGAAAAGTACCAAATTAACAGAATAATTTCAGGGGGGAAAAAAAGCATAACCCCACTCTGTGTTCCAATTAGAGGATGAAAAAAACCCTACATCTAACAATACTCACATCAAAATTAGAATTTATAAACCCCTACATCTAACAATACTCACATCAAAATTAGAATTTATATAATCAACTTCAGAATGTTAAAAGCATTGGTTGCAAAGATTTGATAAGATTTGATAAATACTGTAAACTTAATGTGTTTGCATTAGGATTCCTGATACTAAACAGCCTCAAACTGATCTGTCCACAAGCTCCTTGGGAACAGAAAAGGATGAAACTCATAC
The DNA here is from genome assembly GCF_000691845.1 of Merops nubicus. NCBI lineage: Eukaryota > Metazoa > Chordata > Aves > Coraciiformes > Meropidae > Merops > Merops nubicus. The sequence continues at coordinate 3,933 of NW_008617809.1, read as the reverse complement.
TTTGTGAAATCAAGCAGTTTTGATAGCAAAAGGAACCACAGACTAACCACCTGAACACCAAATGGCCTTATGATCAGTTTTCCTGAGTGATCACTGACAGAAAGCAACACTAGCTTACTTAGATTTCAAACAGGCGTATGCAGGCCTTAGAAGTTACACTTCTTCCTCTATGGCCAAGTAGGAGTAAAGCATGCAGGTTTATTTAAAAAAAAAAAAAAAAAAAGAAAGAGAAAGAGAGAAAGAACCATAATGAGCAATACTGCAAATACCATGTCTTTTATTCTTGAAAACTCATACAGACCACATGGAAATGTGAGGGTACTAGTGGTGATGAATTATTTCTTCATTTTTCAGATTTGGAAAGTACTGTGAAGACTTTCAATGCTCAATATACAGCACAGCTAGGACAATACCCCATGCCGTGATTCATAAAGAAATGAAAAACAATCTACTCTTTTTGCCAGCTATATAAAATCAGCATATCCCCACAGTTTTTTGAAGGGGTTGAATATTTCCACTTTTATCAGGAAAGTATCATACACTAATATACAGCAAAAAACCAGATATTTTAGAATCTACAGCCAAAGGAATATACAAGCATAGTGAAAAAGTAGTAAGAGGCCCTCTTCATGTCAGAGAAGAAAACGAAGAGGTAAGACACACACAATATTGCTGCAAGATACAAATTAGTAACCAAGAGCAACATTTTACTGACTGTGAGAGCATAGTACAATTTGCTCAACATCTGAAAGGAATGTTGGTTAACCACGTGTCCTTTCAGGGGTGGGCTGGGAGTGAACTGGAGGAGAACAACCAGATCTGCTTTTTTTTCCCCCCTCCCCTTCATTTCCATTCCTTTCATTTTTCTTCTTGATGCAGTACCAGCAGCCATCGTCAGTGCTTGAAAAAAATTATAAAATCAAGACTGGTGGTAGACCAGGGTACAATCCAGAACCTGTAATATCTTTTGTCTGGTTTCACTAGAAGTATTACCCCTCTCCTTAACAATGCTGCTGAATTTGTAGGAATCACACGTTTTTCAGGGTAAGATAATTCCTCTCAGTTTCTTAAACTAAAAAGGCTTTAACACCTCAAAATTTTTTTCCTTTATAAAAAACATTTATTGTTGCTGTTGTGCCTAATTTTTATCAACAGGTTTCTAATAATATTGACCTGTTTTAGATAACAGAAATCAACTTGTAAGAACTTAAGCATACTAAAATGGAGCATGTTTATTCTGTAACACCCATCCTTTTTAACTTACACTGAAATATCTAGGGCATAAATTTAATGTTTTTCTTTCATTTAAGAGAAAAGATACGCATAAATTCCGCAAATAAAGACAAATTCTTAAATGTGGGGCAAAAATTGAGAACTCTCTCACCACAAGCTTCCTACTTCAGGGCAGCAGCAAGCTGTGGCCACTGTCCATGGCTGAGAATGGAACTTGCAAATGGATTTAAATCAGCAAACTGGGCTCTAAATTAGTTATATCTAGTCTCCTTCATGAAGATCTCAAAGTTATGACAAGTCTGCACTCAGGAGCCATTAGTGAGAGCAGCCATTAAGCAGGCACGATGAACAGTAAATGTACAAACAGAATGGACAGCTCTGGCATGCATTCACAAGCCTAAATCAGCTAAATCCTGAGCTGACACGTTTTACCCAGGTACTTTAGTGTATGGAAGTTGGACTTGGAGATAGTGCTGTAGACATATATAACATTATGAAATGGAAATGAGGGAAATGATTGATGGTGTGCTCAGAATAAGTAGCTTTGAGGAACTTGGATTTACTAGCTTTTCATTTTTGTGAAAGTATTCTTACTTGAATAAAGCACACACCATGATCTCTAATGTTAAGTACCTCCACACATTTTAAAAATCAGGACAGACCACCCAAAGGACACCTTTACAAAGGGAATTGAAAAGAATATCAAGTACAGCAACATACAAATTGACAAGATACGTCCTGTGAGAAGGCTGTTAACACTGACCTGGGAACACCTTACTAGGATTTCATGCAGTCCATTAACACAGTGTTACTATGAGTTAGCAGCAACTTCAGAGTCACAGATCAGCTCAGCTGCGGCAGCAAAGTTACAGCCGAACTCACCTTTATCCTATTTGCCTGTCTCTCCACCACAAACCACTTTTGCTTTCAGGACTACACTGACTGCTTGCATGTGCATGCATGCTTTTTGCAAAAGAGAAAGAAAAAAGCCTAGAGTGTCTTGTCAAAATAGGGGAGCAGGTAATTTCAGCAGGTAAATACTATTTTTTTTCCAATATACCTTAAGAACTGACCAACTGAGGCACTCGTCTGGTAAAGCAGGTCTCTGCAAGGTCTGAGGTCAGCAGTCTCAGAGGCTCATGTTTATCTAATGAGGAGTAAAAAAGAAGAAAAACAAAGGAAAACAGATATTTTACTTTTGCTGGTGGAATCATGCTTTGCAAGCTAAAAATATTACAGATGGAAACTCCAGATGCAATTCTGTCAGGGGAAATAATTCCAAGTTGAAATACATCATTCTACTGGGAAAACAAAAATTCTCCAATCATTTTTTCTCATGAGCCTGAAACTATGCTGATGGCTGGAAGGACAAATTCAGTGGTCTATGTAGCATCACTTGTCTGGAAAATCTGTGCCAGGGTGATGCATGACCTGTGCAAAAGTGCCAACAAAGTCTTCCACTGCTTTACACAGTGAAAACATACTGGAAGACAGAGAGTTCTAAAAGAACCAGAGGGTGAAACTGAATTCATATGCAGACAGGAACATGAGAAAGTGCCTAGCAATGCCTTCAGTCTGGATATCTGACTTTTCAGATCAGGCAGGAAGAGAAATTAAATACTGACGATTATAACAACATTTACTGAAACATGGCAAAGCTTCAGCTAAGAATGAAGAGGCTTTAAATCTGTTTTAAGAAAAGTGCCTGAGAATCCTTTAATGTAGAACACCAGGCTTCTGTGCACAACCTCACAACTAAAATAGACAGCAAGACAAAAAGCATTACTATTTTTTTTTTTTTGTATCAAAAAAATACAAAACGTAACAACAACAAGCAAAGGAGAGCTGGAAATGGATAAAGGAAGATGCGGCACAAACCCTTAAGCACTGAAATATAACTGTGAAAGCGTTGTTTGTAAAACGGACCAAGCACAGAGCGTAAACTACAAGCTAAAACTTGGAAGGGCAAGCTACAGTTGCACGTCTTACATGGCTTTTTAAGACTTTAAAACTAATTCTTGAGTGTGAAAGCTACCTTAATATGAAGAGAGACAGAAGTCATAACTTGGACATGAGAACAAGTTAGATTATGAGGGCAGCAAGAGGGCACTTCACTGGGAAAACTTAAGAATTTTCATTGCTTTTTCAATACACTGTTAATTCAAAACAAGTTGACATATAGGAACACTCAGATTTTGTCCATACTCCTATCTTATTTAATGGAAAAATTGAGAAAGCAGGAGCCAAGTGACAGGTACTAGATCTGGAAGCCTTCCTTTCTTATTCACTTATCCCACCCTCGGCTGTTGGCACAAGTGGACCGTGCTTGCTACTGCATGTTGTTGCACATCAGGCGAGCCGTGTAGCGATAAGAAACCGTACAGCTTATCATTACACTCGACGTTCGTATTGCGAACTTTGGGTGGGCCAAAGTTGAGCTCCTTGGTGAGCAGGAGCTCCCCGAACGCCTCGGGTGGGGCCGCCCGTGGGCAGGGGGCCCCGGCCGGGGCAGCGGGGCCTCGGAGCCTCCCTGGCCACGAGACGCACTCCACGTCGAGATCGGAATTTAACTGAATTACCTGCTGCCGGTGCTACACAAATCGCTTTTATTTTGCGGTGATTTTCACTCCAGCAGAATTTTGCTGAGAGGAAGCTAACGACAATTTTACGCCCCACAGAGAGGAAAGCGGTGTGGGGGCT
>NW_008617808.1:0-17830 GCF_000691845.1 Merops nubicus | reverse complement strand
CCTTCCTAAAGAGCCTGTATCCATCTACCCCTACATTCCATTTTATCTATATTTTTAAAACTCAAGCGAATGCAAGAGGGTTTCAGGGAAGCACTCACCTTATTTTCAGTAAGTAGCATTGTTCTTTTAATTGTGTGTGTGTATGCCCATATGCACAAGAGAAACTCCAGTTAGTGCTCTGACCTTGTGTTGGTTGTCCAACAAAGGTTTTGGATTGCATGGCATAAGCTTTGTGCTGTGAAGTTGAGTGTATTTTTTTTTTCTCCATTTTTGTAGCTGTCATTAAATAGAGGTTCTCTTAATTGTTTATCAGCAACTCTCCAGCTTGGAAGCTTTCCAGATCAACAACAGCAAAACTTTAATTTGTTGACTCTTTTTACTATACTGCTGAAACCTCATGGGCCAAAAATAATAGGTGTTCAGCAATCACTCAAACTCATGTAGTAATGCATCATTTCCCTGTGGTGACCCACCTCAGCTGGAAAAGCTGCAAAAATAACCAATTATATTGTCATTGACACTTGTAATTCATGTGAAGTCCGATGAACCTGCTTGATTAAAATAGATGAAATGTCATTATTACCTATAAAGTTGCTTTCCTGACCCCTTTTTTTGTGATTTGAACAGGCTTTTTCTTCAGTTACTCGCCAAGAGAATGGGTTGATCGTGTACGCTGTTCTGTTTTAGATTCCTGATGAATTTAGTGAGACTTGATCTCTTGGTATGAGGCCCCTCTTATCCTACCTTAATTAAGCAATGAAAACTTCTGTCATCAAGATGTGCTTCTATGACCGATATGGGAATGAGATGCATCTGTAATTCTGTTGTGACACGTTTTCTGTATCTTAAAGTGTATTCTGCTCTCGGAGAAAGATTTTTAGACTTGATTCCATGGTTTTGCCCCTATTATGAGAAACCCAGACTACTGTGTACTAAAAAAACTTCTCTTCCTATAAAATAATTATAGTAGACACATTTTATTCAGGTTATCAAATAAAAAAAAAAATAGCAAATCAGAGTATTCTCCTTCATCAGTTGAGACTAGCTGTTGGGGTGGGATAATATTGCTGACAATCTTTAGATGCCTTTTTGTGGACCCTGAGTTCAGTCCTGTGCCCATGCATAATGATGTGGAATGACTATTTGTGCTATCCTGAAAAAAAGCAACAAAAAGCAGCAGTGTTTTCAGAAACAATACACTAAATTCGACTACTCTGTTGTTAAAGAGGCTAAATATCACATCTATTACACAACATTTCTTCTACTCCTTTCCCTAACACCATATCTGATGTAGATGTATCTGGTTTAGAGACACCTTAGCAGAAGAATTGAACTCCACCTCCACATGCTGCTGTGGTTAATGCATCTTGCCTAAGGTGATGTAAGCCATTCCTTTGCTCTTCTGCTCTTCTTATTCCCAAGGGAGAAATCCCATACTACTCCCATTTAAAACAACTTGGAGTGGAGTAGACTTTTGAGGCTTTTTGTTGGTTTTCACTGAGCAAAGTTTGTTTTTTTTTTTTTGGTTTTTTTTTTTTTTAGCTGCATCCTAGAACATTCAAGGTTAATATATTCTACTCCTCTTTCTTCTTGGTAGTATGTTAAGCATTTTGTATTAGGTATACACTCTTCAAAGGGAAAAAAAGAAATAGAAAATGTTTTTAAATTTATGGTGGCTACAGCAGAACACACAGTTAAATCTATTAGAAATACTCTAGCGTTGCTCATGTACCAAACAGGTGAGGTATGCACAAAACACTACTTATAACATCTAGTGATCTAGGAAACAGAAAAGCATAATTTAAATCTCCCTCACATGTATTTATTTGTTATACGTTTGTACTGTATGATAACTTGCTGCAGTTTATAATTTAAAAAAAACCCTACAAAACACTTTCCTCTCCAACAAAAAAAAAAAGTGCAGAAGTAAAGCACAACTCTCAGAAAAATTTCCTTATTTTTAAATGTCACGTAATCTGAGTCTTAGCACACACCTACGCCCTTACACAAACTACATTATAATTTTTCTGTCTTTTCTCAAATTGTGCTTATGTTACAATTCATAGCAAGCGTATGTTATCTATAACTTCTGAGCCAGATGCCTGACACTTTAGGCATGGCCATAAATAATTTCTAATACATCCAAATGAGAGTGTTTAAAATGTGTTCTTTTCTTTCTTATGTTTGGGTTGTTTTGAGATGAATTAGATAATGTTAAGGTGAGAAATAATTATGAGCCAGATCTCACGGGGCACTCAAAGTACTTAATTTGCACTGACTTCAGGACATACTGCCAGGGGAAAAAAAAAAAATAAAGCCAAAGAAGCAAAATCTAATGAGATCTGAATACACTAATTAAACCTTCCAAGCCAAAGGGTTGATATTTATAAACAACTGTTGTATTTGACACTGCTCTATTTTATTTTTGTTGCTCTGAGTATTTGTCTGCATCCCCGTGTGGCTTTCAAGTCACTGTTTTGTTCAGTGCTGTCAATAATGCTTTTTGAGAAGAAAATGTTTGGGGTGTTTTTTGTCCTTTTTCATGGATAATGAAACAATTAACCTGTGGCGTAACAACCTTCAAACTTTTTAAAATGGGTTTTTCTTATCAGGCCTAGTAATTCACTTCTATGGAACCTTGATGTATGTGCTTGATATTTTCAATAAAATGGCAAGTCCTTGTGGAAACAGATGCAGTGAAGCATCCAGTCATGAACTTGACCTTTTTTTTTTTTTTTTTTCTTCTTCTGGTTTGATAACATTTTTACAATATGAGAAACCATTTCTAACTTAGCTGAAGTGACATTTTTACTTTTTCCATGTACAAACAAAAGAAGGAATGTAATTTCATTGTGCCTTACTTTTCTTATTGAACTGGCTAGACCTTTTAAAAATACCTTTTTGGATTATCAAAAGAAAAGAAACTTGTTGTTTTCTTCATTCCAGTACACTATTTCTGTGGTCTTACATAGATGTTGGTGAAGCTATAATTTAAGAATTCACATAGAGAAGGGTGACTATAACAAGCCAGCCCTTTCTCCCAACCATATTGTAGGAATGAACAGAGTAATAACATATACTATTATGAAATATTTATAAAGGTTATTTAAGACTGTACTGAACATATTTTTGACTGAAGAACATAGATAAGTAAGATATTATAACTACCTTCCGCAACTATGGTTTTTTTAGTTTGTTTTTCATTTGCAAGTTGCTACTTGGGAAGCATCTTTAAATACTTTTTGCAAAGTCACAAAATGTCTGAGATTGGCAAGGTTCTCTGGAACTTTGTCTAATCCCTGCCTCTGCTCCAAGGAAAGTTCAGCTAGAGTCATTTGTCCAGAAGTACGTCTAGCTGAGTTCTGAGCGCTTCTGAGGATGGTGACTCCACAACTTTTCTGGTTCCATGGTTCAGTCACCATCACAGCAAAAGATGTGGAGTTTTTATTTTATTTTTGTTTTTTAAAATATTTAGATGTAGCTCTCCATTATTCGAGTTTGTGCTTGTTACCTCTTGTTGGGCACCAACAAGATGAGTCAGTCTCTCTTTCTCAAGTACTTACTTACATTGAGATCCTCCTTGAACATTCTCTTTCTGATGCTAACAAACCTCAGCTGTCTCAGCCTCTACCTGCATGACAGATGCTCCAAGTCCTTGATCATCTTCATGGCCTTAAATCATGTCACCGAAAAGAAAGCTGTTTCTATGGTAGAGATGCAAAAATACAAGCTTCCAAAGGACAATTTATCTTATGTATCTTTTTTCTCACTTATGTTCATGCAGGATCTACAGAACTCTGTTACATCTACTGTTGTTTGAAGCAATAGAAACAAAACAAACACTCGGAAAGTATCATCTTCCCTACCTCTTTCTTTCATGATATTTTCCTTTAAAACAAAGGCACAAACCACATGCAGATGCCTGTTGAGAACAATGTTATGAAACAGGAACTGGCATCCAAGTAACAATCAAATGGTGAAGAGATTCTGAATTCCCTTGGCACACAGGAAAAGGGTGAAGACAAAGACATGGGTGAAAAGCTTCCACCAGAAGAATCATTCCAAACTGGCTTTCTAATAACAAGAGAAGGTGACAGAGGGTGAATGGGAATTTGATGTAGCATGTGACTGGGAGGGCAGACTCCCTCTTGGTCTCAACGAGCCATCTTATCTGTGCTCCTGTGGTGTGCCAAAATGAACAAGGCTATTGACAGGCTTTTTCATATCTATCCAAATACATATCTCTGAACATCTATCTCTTTGGAACCTGGCCAGAAGTGTTATTTTGCTAGTGCAGTGTCCCTCTTGCCTAAAAATGAAGAGTAGTTGAGCATGTTAGCCTCCTTTGAAACCCTGTAACTGTAGTGCTGTGAAATGAATAGCTATGGAATTCATAGCCCTTCCAGCAGATTCTTTTCCTGGGCTACATGCTCAAGGAGGACCAGAAGACAGTTTGTACCCATTCTGATCATGGTTAAAGGTTCTTTTTATTCTCAGTAGAAGGGGCAGGTATTGCTGTTTCTTTGCCTCTTCTTTTCCTTTCCTTTAAACCTACGTGGCCAGGAGTTGTATGCCAATATAGAATCCATAAAGTTCATAACATCTCCTTAGTTTATGTAAATGTAAGCATGGCGAATGGAAGAATTCATCTGCAGAGCAAAAGGAAAGAGTTAGATAAAATGCCAAATTAGAAATACCAGATTGAGATAAATGCTACTGTTGATGGTTGTTATTAGCCACCAAACTAATTAGCAATTATTGGACTTCTGGTTCCTACTAATTAAGCTATTTCTTAAGGACAACATATTCAAGTATGCCAATATAAGTGAAGGGAGCTAATCCTAGAAGATATATTCCATTCTTTTATAGCTGAATTACCTCTTATTGACAGCATTGTTTTGTCAATTAAGAATGCTGTCTATTATAAGCAAACTAGGAAATCTAACATCCTCCCTTAACGATAATTCTGCTCTTAAGCAATAGCGTGGATATCACTCCTTCTTTACAGAGTTTAGCTTGCTTTCTCTCTACATAACTTTTAAAAGAATCCAGGAAATTTCAGTCTGGGAAAGGTACATGGATCTTCAATCTCTATATGGGATACCTGAGAAAGTGTTGTTGATTCAGCCCTTATTGCATATAAATAATCACAATCCATGGTGCAAGTAATTCCCATCATGTACATGAATAAGTGGTAAACCATTACTCCCAAAGTGCTACCAGTGTTTCCTTTGGGCTTAGGGGAGGCATCAGCAAACATGAAAACCTGGTGAGCGAGCAAAATCCTGTTCTAATTGTTTTAATCATCAGGGTTAAAACATAGTCAGGTTGCCAGTGATATTCATGGCTCCACAGTCCGCAGGCTTTTGCAATGAATATAAAATATTGGCGCTGAATCTGTGATGATTCACTTTTGCTACAAAGTCTTGTAAGTACTTATGAGAGTAATTGGCAATGCACTTGTAAATTTGAAGATTACAGGAACTTTTAACAGTTTTACCATTCATTATTGTTACTTCATTATGGACATATGGTCTTACTGTCTAGCAACTATAAATCACACATTTGCAAACTACCACTGCTTCCAGACAGAAACAAAACTACTGCCAGTAAACAAATACAAGTGACAGCATTTTACATATGCTTAAATATTTGATATGCATTTAATGGCACATTGAATTGATGTTTCAGTTTGGTACAGGAAGCCTGCATGTCAAGGACAATGTGTATTTCATGGAAAGAAATATAGGAAGAGTGGAATCATCATCCAGAACTGCAGAATTTCCCTAATGAGCCAATATTGACTTTTAATACTACAGTTTATTGAGTTAAGAGTTTAATGTCAACCACTGAGGAAGAAAAAAAATCTTATTTTATCAGAGAGTGTTGAATTCTTAAACCATATTTAAAAAGAAGGGAATCAAGGCATTTTTTGGTACATAGTTTCACTACTGCAGTCATCCACATGGGCAGGGTAGCTTTTAAGTGCCAAAAAGCAGCTAATAATGACTTTCTTCTTAAAATAAAACTGTAGTAAGTGAAGGAAACTGGAAGTTCATTAAATGTTTTCCTTTCGTTACTGGGCAAAGAACTGCATGAACAAACAGATTATGTTGCATATGATTATTTCCCCCAAACTTATTTTGAATTAGTTCATAAAATTATAGTTTCTTGTATTAATATTTAATGATCTTAGAAGGACTAAATAGAAATTTCACCATCAGGATCATAACATTTCTCCCAATATTTCTCAGAGAATGAAATAAGAAATATTAGCATTAACACTTTGCATGTCACAGAACTTTGAGACTATCAATTGGCAAGTAAATTTTATCTGTGCTTCTGGGAGTTTGTGCATTCTTATGCCGAATATACTCAGAAGTTTTAAGTCTTATGTGAACCTAGTTGTATGATAAGAACTGGCCTCACTATTTTCCATGCTTACCTGTTGGTATTTATTAGCATACTGTAAATTTTTTTTAAGAGGTATCTTACCAAAAAAATATGTAAAACTTATGTTTCATTTGAACTGGGTTAGTATTAACTGTACAATAGTAAGACAATAAATCGTAATAAGACACAGTTATAGCAAATCCTCAAGTCTTTTGGAAGCATGTCTGAATTTGTATGAATGTATGTTAAATATCACAGTAAACTTTATAGTTAGGCTCAGCTTTCACCTGGTGAAATTGAGAAACAAAGGCACCTAATCTCTTATATAGGGAAAGGACATTAAGCACTTCAAATAATATTTTTTTCCTAGATAAAAGCCATGCTCGCAAAAGCATACTTAAAAAAAAAAAATACACAAAAACATAAAAAAATATATTTTGAAATCACACTGAATATTATATACAATTCTGGAAGCAGGAGTGGCAAAGCTAGTAATCGTTGTAAATTTTTGTCAGGAAAATCACCCAAGGTCATAGAGGGGAGGTGTGGTAGTGTGTCGGTGTTCCGCCCTGTAAGGGACAAAGTATTAATAAAGAGGAAAAACCTCTTTGCTCTTGGTGTCTTTCTGGGTGAGAAAAAGGAAGGAATAAAATGTTAGACACTAATATGAGAGTAGTATCATTCTGTCTTGTGGGCCACGTGGATGAAACAAGCAAGCTGTCATGGGAGCTTTAGCAGTCATGTTTCTTTGTGTTCCATTTCCCCCTCCTCCTTTGCAATGTTCTGAAACACTCTGAAGGATCCCCGACATCTACCACAGAGAGCAACAGACTCTGTTGTGCTAAAAGTGAAGGTTAAATGGACCCCACAGAAAGCAACCCAAGGGCTACAAGGCAGGGCAGACGACAGACTAGTGCTGTATAGCTAAAGTGGGAAATTAAAATTACATTCACCAGCTGTGAAGGGGAAAGAACTGTGAGAAGAAAAGGAGAATTTCTTTTAAAAATTGTCTGGGAATTTACTGTCCATATTAAAACAGTGCATATCTTCAAAGAATATTTTTCATCAGCTCTAACAAGAGTTGGCAGGACCACCAGTCCTATATCTTTGCCATGCTTGTTTCACATCCTTTAACAGTTCCATTTCCAGGTATTTGGGGCTGAATTTTGTATTTTATTTAAGCAGTTCTATTGTATAACGTACATGTTTTTGTCTTAGAACCATAGAACCATAGAATGTCTGGGCTAGAATTGACATCCAAAGGTCATCTAGTCCAACCCTCCCACCATAAGCAGGGACATCTCCAAATAGATCAAGCTACTCAGAGCTTCATCCAGCCTAATCTTGAATATCCCCAGGGATGGGGCCTCCACCACCTCTCTGGGCAACCTATTCCAGTGGTCTATCACCCTCATAGTGAAAAACTGTTTCCTAACATCTAACCTAAATCTATCCTTTTCTAGCTTAAGCCCATTACCCCTTGTCCTGTCACTACAAATCCTTGTGAATAGTCCCTCCCCTGCTTTCTTGTAGGCCCCTCTCAGGTACTGGAAGGTCGCTGTAAGGCCCCCCCAGAGCCTCCTCTTCTCCAGGCTGAACAACCCCAACTCCCTCAGCCTGACCTCACAGGAGAGCTGCTCCAGCCCTCTGATCATTTTTGGGGCTCTCTGCTGAACACGTTCCAACAGCTCCACGTCCTTCTTGTGCTGGGGGTTCCAGAGCTGGACACAGCACTCCAGGTGAGGTCTCACCAGGACAGAGCAGAGCAGCAGGATCACCTCTCTCCATCTGCTGGCCACGCTTCTTTTGATGCAGCCCGGGAAGGGATTGGCCATCCGGGCTGCTGCTGCACATTGGTGGCTCATGTCCAGCTTCTCATTTACTAGTACCCTCAAGTCTTTCTCCAGTGGACTGCTTTCTAACGTTGATCTTGTTGAACCGCATGAGGTTCACCTGAGCCCCCCTCCCCAGCCTGTCCAGGTCCCTCTGGATGGCCTCCCATCCCTCTGGCATGTCAACTGCACCACCCAGCTTGGTATCGTCAGTAAACTTGCTGAGGGTGCACTTGATGCCACTGTCTGTGTCACTGACGAAGATGTTAAACAGCACTGGTCCCAGTATGGACCCTTGAAGGACACCACTTGTCACTTGTGCCCAGCTAGACGCCGAGCCATTGACCACAACTCTCTGGGTGTGACTGCCCATCCAGTTCCTTATCCACTGAACAGTCCACCCATCGAACCCACATCTCTCCAACTTAGAAAGGGGGATGCTATGGAGGACAGTGTCAAAGGCCTTAGAAAAGTCAAGATAGATGACATCCACAGCTCTTCCCTTGTCCACCAGTGCAGTTGTTTCATTGTAGAAAGCCACCAGATTGGTCAGGCTATCAGTGGATTATTATTCAATCTGTGGATTGTATGGTCTATGATAACATGAAAGTGAAGAATATTTCTGAATTATATTCTGTCTGTTTAGGCTTGCAGCATCAGAGAATCCAGAGTTCCAGGTAGAGCTCCAAAGATTTATTACAACATGTGAAGACAAAAAAAGTCTATAATATTATGTCCACACCCTTAGACTGCTGTATCTCAATTATTACTTCCTTTCAGTACTTAGAGGGGGCCTATAGGAAAGATGGGCATGGTCTTTTTAGCAGCACCTGTTGTGACAGGACAAGGGGCAATTGTTTTAAACTGAAAGAGGGTCAATTTAAACTAGATAGAAGGAAGAGATTTTTTAAAAAGAAGGTGGTGAAACACTGCAACAGGATGCCTAGAGAGGTGGTAGATGTCCCAGATGCCCCTGGAAATATTCAAGGTCAGGTTAGATGAGGCTTTGAACAACCTGATCTATTTGAAGATGTCCCTCCCTGCTCACTGCAGGGGGCTTCGACTGGAGGAAATTTGAAGGTCCCTTCCAACTTAGACCATTCAGTGATTCTATAGTCATATCATCATCTGCCACATTATGTGGTCTTCTATTGAAGTAGTCTTGTGTAAATTTTTACTGGGATGAAGTTTTCACTAAAGTAAACAGATTTGTATTTGTTCTGTTACCAAAGGTTAGCTATTTTGAATCATTGACAATTCTTACAGCTCGCCTTAGAAACTAATGTTTTTATTTTAAAGCATCTTCCAAATAGAGACTCCAGAAATTATTTAATGTTATGTAGTAATTGATAGAAGTGGACATCAACTTTTATTTAAGATTCCTGCATTTATATTTGCTAATGTTACACTTTGCTTTTGAACTTTATGTTTCATTAAAAGCCAATATTTGAATGAGTTGTTTCTCAACACCCATGAGGTAATTCTGATTATGTGGAGTTGGAACCACCAGGTCACTGGTGAGATGTCCATATTAAGTGATCACTGATCTGGATACTTCTGCTGTTTAAATGTAGTCTTTTGAATTCTGCAGTTTGGTTTGTGTGGTATTGATTAAATTATCCTTATTAGAAATAGCTATTAAATACTAACCTACAGCTTGGAAAACACTGCTGCAATAACTTTAAACATGAGAGTTGTGTCATTCCTAAATGAGGACCTTAAAGGTAAATTCCAAACCATTACATATTTATTCCTAGACTGCTTATCCAAAAAGCTAAAGCAAAAAATGTTTGAGATTTGTACAGAAATTCATGATCAATGTCACAACTCTATTCATCAAGGAACTGATTCTCCTAAAAATATGTTTCCATCTGTTACAATGAGGGTTTGTTCATTTGACAGCACCCCAAATCAGATCCGTCAAATGGCTGCAGCAAGATATCATAGCTTTGGAAGTTTAGTCAGTGGAAGTGTGCTAACTAATCACATCAATCCTCATAGATGGTCCACTTGAAGGCTGTAGTTCGTACTTATAATTTCCATTAATTAATATTTATTTTCAAAGGAATTAATGATTTTCATGTTTTGTATAGAAAATAACTTGACCACTTACAGCTGGATTCTGAGAATAGTCTCACAGATGAATGACAGCAGAAAATAATTTGAATGAAATTCTCATCTGTCTGGGTTTGTTTACTCAGTGCAATTAGGTATTTTAAAGCAACTCCAACTAAAAAAAAAAAGATCTACAAATCTTAGTACGACGGGTTTGAATCTGTCAAGCTGATTTTATTTCAGTGGTGTGATTCTGGATAATTAGAAGGATAAACATTTTCCTGATTATCTCCTCTTATATTTCCTCTTATCTCCTTTTTTTTTTTTTTTTTCCTCTGTAGATTGGAATAGGATGAGACTGGGAATAATTTATGAGGTATATCCTGGCTACAACTTGTTGTGCTATCAAGGGCTGCATCTTTACATTACACAATAAAGCTGTAGAAACAAGCAAGACTAGAACAGTCAGAATGCTCACTGGTGATGTGCTAAATCCAGAAACTATTCTTCAGCTACTTTGCTGTTATTAAAATTTGTTTTATTGGTTTATTCTTGTAAGTTATGACTAGGTGAGATTAAAGAAACAAAACAAACAAACAAACAAACAAACAAACCACAAACAACAGCAACAACAAAAATAAACACCAACAACCCATGGTGGACTTGTCAAATGCAATTAATTTGTTTGGCTAGGAGACAGTTTAGCGAGCAAAGCAGGAGGTAAATAAACAAAGTTATGTTTTGCAGAAGAAACCAAGCAAGGTGAGGGAAGTCAAGAGAATAAGGGGGCTCATTTCAGAGACAGCTGGTAAGGTCAAAAGAATATGTGGCCTTGTAGAAATGGGGTTCTGAGATGCAGTTTATTAAAAACAAACAAAAAAAAAGATATTGTGATGAGCAGTTTTAGGAAAAAAAACTTGGAAATCACGTTATAGAACTTTCATAATGGACTTGAAGAGAGGTATCAGAAAATGCAGAAGATGTAAAAGACAAGATAACTGATCTTAAAGCAAGGAAAAGAAGGGGTAAATAGAAGTTGGAGAAAATCCTGTCAAAAAAGCTATGTTTTTACTGTGGTTTTATATTTTTTTAACTATTTGTTTTTCTAGCTTAAATTGCTACTGTTGTCTTTTGAAAACATAATCACAAATGTGGAAATAAGTACAAACAAACAAAAAACAGGTCCAAGGGCTTCTGTCTGCTTTTTCTGTCTATGGAAATGTTGTATCAGTACTTGAAGAACACACTGAGAATGTTCTTATAAATATCTCACATTACTGTATTAATGTATTAGAATCCTTTCCCAAATATTAAACTTTGCAGGAATCAGATCTGCTCTGGGGGCAATTCTGTTAGTTTGGTCTTTTCATTTCACTGTCTTTTATTTTTCCTCACAAAATGGCATCTTAAATATTTTGCTTTGAACAACTATAATTGTCTTCTATATGTTTTATTAAAATTTGGTGACTAAGGCTATTTAAAATCGAGTTCAGGTGCTCTTTATGAAAGAGACTTTATTGAAAACCTTGTCTAATACCAGAAATATTCAAAGAGAAAAATGGCATCAGATGGAAAACTTCAATAAACAGACAAACACACATACACACACAAAAACCAAACAAAACCAAAACCAAAACCAAAAAAATAAAAAACCCACCCAGCTAGTTTTTCCCCCTCAAACTCTGTTGGTCACCATGTGTATGTAATAGGATGGGAGCTGCCTGGTACACAAAATCATAAGTTAAATAGATTTACAGGCCTTAGTGTGAATGCCTAAGAGTTTTGTCTAGTGCTGTTCCTACTTTGTCTTCTGTCTGTTTAGTTAGTAATCCTTGGCAGGGACCATAGGGTTCAAGAAATCCACTTTTCCTCATTCAGTTAATAATGGCCTGGTACTAACCCTCTCAGGGTGAAGTGGTATCTGTTTACTATCACACTGTTCCTTTCAGTAAATTAGGCCAATAGCTGTTCCTTGCATAGTGTTATTTGCATTAGGGTATCTTGACAAGCACATGGAAAGCTATTTATCTGGATGCTGGTGATTAGTCAAATGCCTTTGGAGGAGCAGGGCTGTCCCCAAGCCTCCTTTTTTGAAGGGATTGTGGCTTAATAAGTACATAGCTCTAGGGTATTATTTGTGAAGTGCAAGAGAAACGTATGACCACTTTGTTGCCTCTGAGATACAGACAAGGTTACAATGTCAGCCTGGGTCAACCCAGTGTCATGGGGTCAACCCAAAATGCATATGTGGAGGACAGCGACTTTCTAGTCCATGCAATTCCTTGAACTGAGGCGTACTGGTAAAGTGGTTATGCTGCTAGTTCAATCTGCATACCTACACACATAAATTACAGCTATGTATTACTGCTTAGCCTTGTGCCTTTTCCTAATGGCTGTTGTTGCTTTCAAGCTTTGGGTAAGCTAACACATGCACATATGTAGCATTAGCTCAGCATGGATGAGCAACAACCTCTCCCCAGCTTCGGGTGCTTCTGCTGCCTGGAAGTGTAAGGGGGAATCCCATTGATACTCTACTAATCTCAGGTGCTTCCTACCCTGTGCCAGTTAATAAAACCCCCCTTTTGAGTTCTCTTATTTCTGGTCATCCTGAATGAATGAATACCGTTTTTCTCACTTGGTTATCACTTTGTTCTGTTTTTATACTCCAAACAAGCTTCAACTCTCAAGGATGCATGCCTTTAATCACTGGTAATTAGTCACTGTTGGGTTGTTTACAGCCCTGGTTCTTTGTGCCTGTACTTTCAAAGCCCCTGCTGTCATCCTACCCATTATGCTGAATTTTTATTTTTGAGGTCAGAGATAGTTCATTCTATAAAGAGCTTGTTACCACTGTTGATCACAATAAACAGGATGTGCATTTCATCTTGTAAAGAAATTGCTGCCTTCCAACTGGATTGCATCAAGTGTAAGAAAATAATGGTTATATTTCTCTAAAGGAAATAATCCTACAAGTGTGCTCTTGTTCTCTTAAGTATGTAGTTAAGTGTGTAACCAGTTTTTTTTTTTTTTTTATTATTATTATTTTGCTTTTGAGGGGCTAAAACATGTAAAGAAAGCATGGGCTGAAAGTTGCTAGACAAAACAGGTGAAAACAATCCCCTTCTATGTTTCCTTTCTCCCCTGCATGCTATATCTGTAGCCACTGAGAAAGGAACTCTCAGCAGTCTCCGTTGTTCCTATGGGTCTTACAAAACATTCCCCCCTCCTTTTTCAGTCATGTTACTATGGTTAGCAGAGGATTAAGAGCCAAATAATTGCATGCAGCCAGGGAGCCAGCTGTGTAACTTTTCAAGGAGTTGAGCTGAGGTACTAAGCTGAGTTGGCTTTGATCTCCTCCATCCGTGAGCCATCCAAAGGCAACCCCACAGCAGTAGGACTGGAAGAGCCTGACAGTGCCCTGAAGTATGCCAGTTGCTAATGGCTACAGTGAAATAAAAGTGAATTACTAATATTAAAAGTGCCAGGATCTATCCCTTAACCTTTTAGATGGTTCTGTCAATACTGAGAGTTTTATTAACTACTCTGAAATGTCTTTTGTGGAAATTTCAAAATTCCTTGCAATAGGAAGGATGCTTGTGCTGGCCTTGCTTGGGATAGAGTTCATTATCTTCATAGCAGCTTCAATGATGTTTTTATCTCAACTTACAAGTTGTCTCCATTACCCTTACTTGAAAGGGAGTGAGCATTCAGCAAGGTTTTAACTTTGATGAATTAATGCTGGGATTAACTCATTTAGGGTTTTTATTTGTTCAAGTGTGGAAAATAGATCCTGCAATTTGCTCACTACTTCCTGCAAAGTAGTCAGGAGTTTACTTTTGGAAAACGGTTTACAGATTAATTTGTTGTTGTTGTCATTCATTTTCTTTTAGACTTGAGTGTAAGATAGGAGGCATTGAATGCTTCAGCTGTGAGATTTGTCCACTACTGATGAAACTAAACATCTTGTTAAAAATTAAAAAAAAAAAAAAAAAAAATAAAAAGGTAAAAGGCGCCTTCATAAAACATCCATGTTTCTCTGAATTTCTAGTTAAGTAAAGACCTTCATATTTAATGATAGTTGTTGGGGGGGGAGAAGGGGGAGGAGGGGAACCAAAGTAGAATCCACAAACACAGGAAAGCAAAAACAAAGTGTATAAAATGCTAAAATGAGCTTTACTTGAGTGCTACTGTCCTAGGGATTTCACTTCTCTTAATGTCCCCTCTGCTGTGTTAGTATTAGTTTATGCAGAAGTCTGGGTTTAAAGGTTAATAGAATTGTTCAGTTGATGATAACACTCAAATCTTCAACTGCCTCTGGATTCTGAACAGTACTGAAATTGAAGTGCTAGCACTGGCTTTAATGCTTACCATTTTTCCTTTAGAGAAATAATCATCAGGATAAACTGGAGATGCATTTGCAGATTTAAAATGTTTGCCCCTTGCAAATCTCATACCCAGCTGAATTGAGGTCAGGTGGAAGAAACCACGTTGCCCTCTGAGAAGCTTCAGGCAGTATTTTTCTAGGTCTAAAATTTATAAATTCCTTTTTGTATTGTGGAGTTCCTACCCAGGGATTCAGTCCTGCTTAACAGACAAGTGAAAACAAATCAGATTCCTTGGGAAGTGCTACCTCAGTGTTTTCTTTTTGCATTTATTTGTACAGGCTCTAAGCAATGTTTGTCCTTTGATAAACAGAGTAGTTAAGGTTGTATCTACACTTCAGTTCTTTCAATTCTTTCCTGAAAAAATATATTGCAGCTCTACAGTAATTCAGACTGCTCAACATACTTGTTTCTCATGCATCACTTGCACACCTTCCTGAGCACATCTTGCAGATGGATTCACATAGTGATAGTTGAAGAAATTAGTGATGTAAAAATGAGTGTGGTCATTTGGGTTTGATTGGTTTTGGTTTGATTGGTTTTGTTTGATTTTGTTTTGTCCATCAGGAGTTGACAGGTCTCATTTAAAAAGAAGAAGAAAAAAAAAAAAAAAAACAAAACTAAATCCCTCAATCCCTAGAACATTTCAGAGAAAATGTTTTAGAAATCATTGAAAATATGAAGCTTGAAGAATGGCTTCACTGATGCTCTGATATCAAGTACAAAAGAATATTAATTGTAATCACTGTACTTGGATTAAGACCTCTTTTTGGCTTTAAATTCTGCCAATGAAATCCTGGTCTAGTTGAATATAGTGACAAAACTTTCATTAGCATCACTAATGCAGAACTTCATCTGTGATGTTTCTGTTACCATCAGTAGGAGTGTTCATAGCCACTGTTAATTTGATCAAGGTCTATCAAGTTTAGGTTCTGTGATGCACCCAAATAATAATATTTAGGACGTAGAGGGAGCTAGCACAATGTTTAAAACAGTGCACTGTGCTAAGAAGGCTTTTATTGAATTCACTTGCTCATTAATTTAAAACAATGATACAGCTTTGTTCAGTACAGTGGTCCCATTCTTCAGTGGCAACATGCAACTCCCTGTCTTTCAGTAGCCTCCGAATGACCTTATAACTTTTTCAAAGACTCGGTATAATGATGTAAAATCATGGCACTGCTTTTCCTATATTCAGGATATGTTCTTGTTCCTAACTAGTTTACCTCTGCTCATCAAATAACAACCTGCTTCTACACCTGGGTGCTGTGGAAGTAAAATCTGTCCTTCAAAATAAAGAATTAGTCTCATTTTTCTATTAGTTACTGGAGTGCTTATAATAACACTTAAAAGTACTCACTCCTGACTATATGTACTAATTGAAGACAATGTTATTCCAGGTGGATGAGTGTTATGATTATTCTTAAAGCAGGTGTTCATGTCTTTGAAATAAATAACTGTTTTTTGTTGTTTTTTTTATTACTTGTCATTCAGTATTAGTGCTATAATGTTTAAGTGTACTTAAACATACAGCAATTAGCTTGAAGTAGTAAATTGGCACAGAAGGAATATAAGCCTGGATGAGTTTTTTTAGATTAACATCTTCATGGTTGCTTTGTTTAAATTTCTACCACTTGCATTATAGTATATTATCTCATTACAGAATCTCACTCCATAGTATGTGGAGACATATATTTTTCAAAATTTCAAAATATCTACATAGATTGCATCAAACATATCCTACAGTCATCAACCCCTCAGATGACTTCTAAAAAAGTATGAACTTTTATAACAGAGCGTAACCTTTGGGCATTGATGTGTGTGTATGCAACAAAGATTTTTCAGTTTTGGTCAGAATGATGAATCCCTCTGTCTATGCTACTTTGATATTACTTTGTAATATTACTCTTGCTTTTGGATGGAACTGTGAATATAGTAAATGCGGCACACATTTAAATTATAAGAGCATGACTATGTAGGACTTAAATGTGAGCAAAAAGCAAGTATTTTTTGTTTGATGTTTCACTCCACGGTTACAATATTTCTCATATATAAAATGATAGATCTGTAGCGGTGACAGGCAATTGCCACTGCAGGCCTTCTACTCAACCTGAAAACGCATCCAGATAACTGGATTGAACAGTCCCATTTATATCAGTGAGACTAATAAAGTCAGCAAGGCTTGTCTCAGAGCAGGTTGCCTACATAACCTGAAGGTTCAAACCTCCAACAGTTTTGAGTTTCCAGACACCTTCATTGTGTTTCAATGTAGTTTCTGTGAGAATAATGCCATCTACTGAGTTATCCTGCAGAACGTATTTAGCATTGACCAAGTAACCTCCTTTATGTGCTGCTGTAGATGGGTCCTAGTCTGTGAAATCTCAATATACTTTTTGGGTTGCTGTGAAGACTTATCTGCAATTTTGTCTTCTTTCTCATAACATTCTTGCTGCGTAAACTAGCATTTTATTGACTGACAGGACATTGCTGTGAGTTTGACACATTCACAATAAAAACTTTAGTGAAGTCAAATAAGACAAATGAAATGAAGTACTTTATCTGATAAAAGTCTCAAGAGCCCTTTGGCTCTTTCTTTTACACACTTAGAATGTAGGCATTCTAACTGGAAGAAAACTAGACATATATTAGTTAGTTATACTTGTTATCTCAAGAAAATATTTCACTAATGAATTATACTTTTCTCAGCTTCTCACAGCAATGATTTATGGTGTTGAGAATAGTTGTTAACAAAAGTTCAACAGCAGATGTTCATGTTAACACCATCACCTAAAATGACTATCTATTTTGTGAAAAGATGCCAATCTGAAGAGAATTAGTGGGTTTTATATGTATGGTTTTTATTAGTTAAGCTGCATTACATGAAATTCCATCTTCCAAAGGGAAGAAAGAAACTAGAAATTAAAAAAGAAAACAGTATTCATGTGAAAAAAAAATAATTACAAATGGAGGAGAGGAATTAAGGCAAATACTTTCAAGAAGAATATATTTCTGCCATGATTTGGGGTCAGGGCAGCCCCCAGAACCATAACAGATGCTCTTTGTTAACCCCCTCACCCAACCCCTGAAAAAGAAAGGGAATAAGGGAGAGAGACTTATTGTTTAGAAAACAAAACAGCTTTCATACTACCATTAATAATAATAGTAATA
>NW_008617807.1:1144-1434 GCF_000691845.1 Merops nubicus | reverse complement strand
GTTCAAACCCCAGCATTTCACCACCTCTGCCCACCCGCCTCGGTGGGCACCCACCTTCCCCGAGGGGCTCCTCTGCCAGCCACGGGGAGCACCTAAATGCCACCGTGCCAGCGGGAGGGGAGCACTGGGCGAGACAAACGCCACCAAACCCCTCTCGATCCCAGGCTGATTGTCACCACTATCAAAGCAGCACGATTAAAGGACGAGGAGATGTTCCAGTCCCCTGCTGGGTGCCAGCTCGGCCCCATGCCCGCGAGGCCTAGCCCCTTGCACGGCCACCCCCCCCCTCA
>NW_008617807.1:0-1121 GCF_000691845.1 Merops nubicus | reverse complement strand
GAGCGAAGCAGCACGATTAAAGGACGAGTAGATGTTCCAGTCCCCTGCTGGGTGCCAGCTCGGCCCCATGCCCGCGAGGCCTCGCCCCTTGCACGGCTCGCCCGCCTCTGCTGGGCTTGTTTTCCCCACGGAGTTAATCTCCCCAGCCCGCTTCGTTTTTCCCCAGCAGCCAAGATGTGCTTCCATCTGGCTCTGGCTGAGCCCAGGGAGGGTGGAGGGCTCTGGGGACGGCTGGCAAAGCTCTGCCCGGGGCTCCCAGCTCAATGAGGAGCCAGAGCCTCGGGAGCTTGGCCCCTTTATTGTCCTCGGGGTGTTCCCTAAAATATTTCCTTCCCCACGTGCCCATCCCTCCTTCTCCCTCCTCCTGGCCAGCATGCCGGGGCTGGCGCCAGCCCTGCTGCACCCCAGGGCTCTCCCAGGCTGCCAGCTGGATGCTGGCCCTACGGATATTTGGGTACTTAGGGCCTGGCAGGATGAGCACTGGGGTCACACAGCGCAGGATTCCGCTGTTTCCACCCCTTCCATGGCAGGCAGCCTTTGGGAGCGCTGAAGATGCCAGCAGGGACCAGACCCCCAGCTCAAACTGTGTGCCCAGCACAGTCACGGGCATTATACCCAGGCAGTGCCCACAGCGCAGGCCCTGGGACGTGGCAGGAGCTTTGTCTGTGGTTTCCAGCACTGAGAGGGTCAGACGCCTCCACCCTGGTGGCAAACCCAAAGCCAGGATTGATCCCTGGTGGAGTAGACCCAAAATCACCCTCATCCCAGCCTTGTCCCCAGGGGTTGTGCTACCCACTGTCTGGTGGCACAACTGGAGAGCAGCAGCTCCAGCAGCTGCCTCAGGAGGTGGTCCCAGAGCAGTGGGGAAGGAAGGAGAAGGTTTTGGCTGGGAGGGAGTTTAAGCAGAAACCAGAGAGGCTGAGAGTGGTGGGAGCCCTTTGCTGCACACCCCACTGCTCCAGCTCTCACCACAGAGCATCACCCATTCCCCAGAGGAGGAGCAGAATCTGAGGCCCAACAACCTGCCCTGTCTGTCCATGGACATCACCATGTGCCTTTCCTCTAGCACCCGGCCCCTGCTCTGGTCATGGAACCCATTAAAGCTCTTGTCCAACCCCCTG
>NW_008617806.1:404-2392 GCF_000691845.1 Merops nubicus | reverse complement strand
TGCAGTCGGCCCACGGGACGGGCGGGGTCGGGCCCGTCGGGAAGGCGGTGGCCGGAGGGGCTCCCATGGGGGCAGACAGCTCGGGGGGTCCCCTCGCCGGCGATTTCCGTGCCGCTGCTCCAGCACGACGGAGAAAACCCTTTTCCATTCAGGACTTGGCTGCTGAAAGTCACTGTGAATTTGAGCTGGGCGCTGGGTGGCTCGTGGGGCCTGGGCCGGGCCGCAGGACGCCGTGGGAGGCTCGTGTACATAACTCAGTTCACTGTCATAGGTCCATTGTGGATTTTTTCTTCCCCTCCCCTTTTTTCTATACCTCAGTCCCGCGATTTTTTGTTTTCCAGGAGATTGGATAATGCTGCTAATTTACGTAACACCACTTTTGCCTGAATTTCTTACTGTTGTTATACCAGCTCACATCGCAGCTAGTAAGATGTCTGTCGTGTTTTATTTTGGTTAACAAGTGCAGATACCTTTATATGGTTTTTACTCCCTGTAGCCAAATATTTTTCAGGTTACGGACAAAGACTCCTTACTCATTCTTTTTATTGACCGTTTCGTTGGGAGTGACGTAGTTGTACATATTTCTTTACATAAAACATAGAAGAGCATATGACGGCAAACTTTGTGGTTTTGCTAGGTCATGGTTGGCTTGGGTGAACCTGAAACGTACGATCACGATGCCACAAGTGATGTTACAAGCCCGTAGGCTCAGCAATAAATTGTATTTTTATAAATTGTCACTTTTGAACGATAAGTTTATATTTATGAATTGAAAAAAAAAAAAAAGCTGTTTATTCCTCAGTGGGTGTATAGTTAAGTGTCCCTGCTGTTTGAGTCTTTCCAAAGGAAAAATGAAAATGTACATTTCAGAGGCGTTAGTAGCTCAGTGCTAACTTGGGGCAGTGTTGGAGCCCAAGCGTAGGAGATGGGTTAGGCCACGAGCTTGGCGAGGAGAGGGTTGGTTAGGACCTGATCCATCTAGCAGCAACGCTCCATCTGGCAGTCAGAGCAAGGGTTATGTTGTAGCCTTTGTCAAAGCCAAGCAAACCCCAGCTTTTATTTTGCCTTGTAAGGTGTTTTTGGTTTTGTTTTGGTTGGGTTTTTTTTTTTTTGGCATTTGTTTGCTTTTTTCTTGTGTAAGCCCCTTGGCTCATTGCATCACCACAGTAGCTGGACACTGGTGCTTACAGGGGAAGCAGCCTTTGGCACAAGCAGCCCCATGTTCCAATAAAAGAGGGGGAAGTGGGAAAGTTAGCATGCAAAAAAAACAGGTCTAGCTAATGGTCTGTGTATCTATAGCTCCAGATACCTCATGCTGTAGGTAGAGTTGTACCTACAGGTAGCCAGCTCACTTCCCCCACCAGCCACACACATTTTCTGAGCTGCATCTGGGTGCACATCTCCCAGGGATGCCGGTGGCGACAGGCTGCCGAGCGGGCAGAGGGGAGGTGCAGCCAACCAGCCCTGCGGAGTGTTTTGGGGAGCCCATAGCATGGCCCCAAGGAGCTACCTGGCAGCCCTTAGCCCTGGCATTCTGGTGTCTGGGCTTGTGAGCCCCTGGGCACTGGGATGGATGGGCAACTGCTTTTGGGCACAGCCTGTGCCCACTCCACCATTTCAAACCCCTACAGATAGCTGTGGCTACAGCAGAGCCGTGGGCTGGGGCCACCTCACTGCTGGTAGTGGGGCACGGAGCACTTCTCTTTGTGCTGCCATCTGGAGCCTCAGCCCTTGGCTCTTAGAGCCCACATGAAGGGCTGCAGCAAGGGCCAGCCAAGAGGCTTTGAGGTAGGGTTGGTTTTGGAGGGGTTTTTTTTTTTTTTAAAAAAAAAAAAAAAGCACTAAGTCTTTTAGGGGCTCCCCCTCCCCATCCCAAGACAGTATGGTTGGGGCAGGAGAGGCTGCTGTATTTTTTTTGGGCGGGGTTGTTTGTTGTTGGGGGGTTTTCCCATTTTTCCCACCCTGACCTTGGCAGAT
This sequence comes from Merops nubicus, assembly GCF_000691845.1. Classification (NCBI taxonomy): domain Eukaryota; kingdom Metazoa; phylum Chordata; class Aves; order Coraciiformes; family Meropidae; genus Merops; species Merops nubicus. Next base: position 415 of record NW_008617806.1, on the reverse strand, counting down.
GAGGTTAGTGG
>NW_008617806.1:0-242 GCF_000691845.1 Merops nubicus | reverse complement strand
GGTGGGACTGGCAAGAGGGCAAGGCCATGCAAGTCCCTGTCTTGCCCACTAAACCTGCACTGCCCCAACATGCCACGCTGGCTCTGCGTCATCCCATTGCCACACCTAGCACAGATGTGGCAGGGGTCAACCAAACGGGTGGTGGTGGTGGTGGTTGGGGTCCGGGCCTTTTGGGGTATGTTTTTTTTTGACAGGGCTTGGTGAAGGAGGTAGCCAAGACAGAATAGTTTTATGGCACTGTG
>NW_008617805.1:8067-22116 GCF_000691845.1 Merops nubicus | reverse complement strand
CCCTATGATTCTATGATTCTGTGAAGACTTGGGAACCTCAGATGATGCTGGTAGTACTGGAACCCAGCACATAGGCTAGATATGAAAATTTAGTTGATATATTGAACTTGGTTGTAGAAATTACTTAAGTATAATGCTTCCTTTTTGTCTATACTGTCGATAGACTGCACTACAGAAAGGAATAATTGAAAGTTACCACGTATGGATGCATAGGACTACGGAAGAATTCAAGTTCTTTCTTTATGAAAAAGATGGTCACAGTTACAAGAATCTCAAAATTGTTTACATTTGCTTAGATCAAGAAGAAATGTAAAGGCTTTTCACCTGGGCATAAAATTAATATGTATTCAAACGTAGTGCCATTTAACAAAACTGGAAGACAATTTCTTTAAGGCTTTGTTTGTAATAATTTTTTTAATCCACAAAAATAAATTAACACTTCTAAAAACAGCTTGATATATTCCTAAAGTTCCCAGAGATATCATAGTTCTTTCTCTAGTTAAAATTATTTTTCTGTAGCTAAATAATATCCACACGGTGATACCTATAAGGTCTTCTGTTTTTCTACAGAAGACACTGTTCTGCAGAAGGCAACAAGCATTTGTGGGAGGCTGATAACTGAGGAAGCTGCATACACATTTAAAACTTCAGATGAGTCATACTAGTAGAAACAAGTGATTTAACAGAGCTTCGGGAAAGCAGCTTTACCCTATGAAGAAAGCGGTGAGGCTGTAGATCATTTTGCTGGCCATTTCTAGCACAGCAGCTCTTAAGACATTTCTCTAAGACAAAAAGCAGATAGGCATTTAATTTTTATGCTTGGCTTGCTCCCAGTGCTCCAGGGCAATCTCATAAACCATAGTGAGCTCAGTGTTTCAATTTTTTATTTTTTTTTTTTTTTATCTGCAAGCACTTCATTTTGCTTTCATTTCTAAAGACGTTTCTTTCAGATAGCTGTCTGCTGAAACAGCATCTGTTTTGAAGCACAACAGCAGCTGACAGCCCTACCAAAACACAGCCTGCATGGTTGGCACTTATTTTGCCTTTTGTTACTCAAAGTGCAACGAGCCTTGCAACTGTTCTTGAAGACAGCCCACACAGCATTGTTTCTAGTGGTGATACAGGCCTAAGAAATAAGTCTGCGTACGAGATAAGAGTCTATGTTAAGATAAGAGCTGTTTTGGAGCTAAAACAAATAATTTGGTTGGAAGACTATGCATCAGACTCAAACATGCTTAACTTGAACATGTTTTCCATAATATAATAAAACTTCTTCATGTAAAACTAACCAGAAATTCAGGACAGCATACAGAAGCTACAGCAAGCATCTGGAGTAAAGGAAATCAGGCGCCTGGGCTCAAAGCCTCCATTACAAGCACACCATGTGGTTTTATACATACCACAAAAATACCTAAGTAAAACTCACAAAAGTAGCAAAATCTAAGTCGCTTTAATTTTCTTTTTTAAAGGCATATTTGAGGGTGCATTCTGCATCTAGTTATCATGCAATCCCATGGCATTTCTAGCTGGAAAACACAAGCCAGAAAGACCATGTCCCAGGTCATTGCCTGCCTTTCCAAAAGTAAACAGCCCAATGTTACGCTGACCTGACCCACACAGCTTCTGCACTGCACTTATGCTCTACATGAATGGTTTGTAGTCTACAAGCAGTGGTCTAGATCCATCCACATTAATCTAAAAGCAGCTCTGGATGAGAGTCAACTAATCAGTTTGAAAAACAAACCCAGAATGGGAGTTCAATAAAGGCAGCACTACCCAGCAGTTTTTTGTTCTCTTTTAAAGCATGATCAAGAGACAGGTCAGAAGAAAAAATACGGTCGCTGACTATGCAGAAATGTCACATCTTTGTTGTTGAACATGCTTTGCTGGCTAATAATACACACTTCTAGCACTTCTGGAAGAGTTGCTACCTATGCAAAAATCCTTGAGATTCAAGATCAACCTAGGAGAAACCCAAACAGTGTCAGCAATGGCGTGTGAAGGAATGCAACAAAGGTCACATCATATTGTTAACTAGGGAAAAAAAAAACAAAAACAACCAAACATGTGAAAAGAAAACCTGTAAATATCATAGTGATGAATTTGTGTATGTTAGAGACCTCTCAAGGAAATCAAAGGAAATCAAATAAAAGAAATGCAGGTACAGCATAGGAGTCACCATGCGCTAAACACCCTGCCAAAAAACATTAATATTTCACTGAAAACTCCAAATTTTAAGTAATCCTATTAAGATATTCATTAGATGCCGTCAACAGGTAATTAAATATATTTGCAGTTTTTGCAGCCTTTATCACAAAGAACAGGCATTCATCCAGGTAACCAAATGTTGGCAGAGGGAGGCATCAGCTTTTTCATAGAAATATCTTTCAGTGAAATTGTTTCATGTAGCCAACTATAACAGTAGTTCTTTTGCAACACTGTGTATTTTGCCATGAGTCCTTGAATCTCTTGCCATCTTCTACAGAACTAAAAAGCTGTGTGGGTAGGTGACTTTTTTTTTAAAAAAAAAAAAGAAGCCATTTGGATGAGGGAAAAAAAAACCAAACCAAACCAAAACAAAAAAAAACACAAACAGTGAATGCAGTATTTCCCACATTCACAGAATGATGCTGCAGTTCTTAGAACTAAATAAGTTTATCACACAAAACACAAAAGTCATCACATGAATTTTCTCAAAATTCTTGAGTTATAACTTCATTATTTCAAAACAGAACTTACGAAATACATAGTTCGATTCACAGTCATTGGTTCCCCATTAAAGGGATTAGAAAGCAGGAGGAGCAAGCTATCAGCTTTCAGTCAGAGCAATTCCACTGAACTAATGAATCTGAAGAGAGGAAATCACTAAACTGTATATGGGCACTACTGCTCATACAAAACAATCAAGCAGACTGAAGCTCTTAGGAGGACAAGGATCTGCAAGAGCATCAGAAAAAAACAGGACAGGGAGAAGAGCAATCTATTGCAGCTTGGTACATGACCTATACAATTTAAAAGCTAGCCCAGAAATGTAGATAGAGTGTAACAAAGAGGGTTACTTCAGGCATTACAAACAGATCCTGGTCCAGGACTGGTCCCTCAGGGGTCAGAGCTGGGGCTGGTGCTTTTCAATATATTCATCAATGACCTGGATGAGCTATTAGAGAATGCTATCAGCAAGTTTGCTGATGACATTAAACTGGGAGGAGTGGTTGACACACCAGAAGGCCGTGCTGCCATTCAGAGAGACCTGGACAGGCTGGAGAGCACGGCAGGGAGAAATCTTATCAAGTTCAACAAGGGCAAGTGTAGAGTTTTGTACCTGGGAAAGAATAACCCTATGCACCAGTACAGGTTGGGGACTGACCTGCTGGAGAGCAGTGTAGGAGAAAGGGACCTGGGGGTTCTGGTGGACAGCAGGATGATCCTAAGCCAGCAGTGTGCCCTCGTAGCCAGGAAGGCCAATGGCATCCTGGGATGTATTATAAGGGGAGTAGCAAGTAGGTCAAGAGAGGTCCTCCTGCCCCTCTACTCTGCCCTGGTGAGGCCACATCTGGAATATTGTGTCCAGTTCTGGGCCTCTCAGCTCAAGAGAGACAGGGCACTGCTTGAGAGAGTCCAGTGCAGAGCCACTAAGATGATTAAGGGAGTGGAACATCTCCCTTATGAGGAAAGGCTGAAGGAGCTGGGTCTCTTCAGCTTGGAGAAGAGGAGGCTGAGGGGTAACCTCATAAATGTCTATAAATATGTCTAGAGGGAGTGTCAGGAGGACGGAGCCAAGCTCTTTTCAGTGATGTCCAACAACAGGACAAGGGGCAATGGGCACTAGTTGAAACATAGGAGGTTCCATAAAAATATTAGAAAAAAACTTTCACGGTGAGGATGACAGAGCACTGGACCAGGCTGCCCAGGGGAGTTGTGGAGTCTCCTTCTCTGAGACATTCAAAACCCGCCTGGACGCGCTCCTGTGCGATCTATTGTAGGTGATCCTGCTCTGGAAGGGGGGCAGGACTAGATGATCTTTGAGGTCCCTTCCAACCCCTAACATTCTGTGATTCTATGAACCTCAAGTTTAGCCACTGATACCAAGAACTTCTAATATAATCTATTTTGTATTATTTTGGACCAACTCCATTCTACCTTGGGAGATGGACTTTAACAGTTACAAACATTGTCACACACATCCTTCAGAGAAAGCTGACTTTAAAAGAATAAACATTCTAGAAAAAGTAACAAAATAGCAGTTTTATCTAGGTGAAACTGTAACTCAAGGTTATAAAAAAATAGGCTTTTTAAATGATAAAGACTTTTTATTTATTCTCACTTAGAACAAAGATCATTCATTCTACAGCAGATTTTAGATACTTCTACTTCATTACTCTCCCCCCCCGCCCCCCAGTGGTATGAAACTCAGCTAGTTCTCCCTTCTCCTTTTACAGTTAGCTTCTGTTGGATAGAAATGTGTATGCCACATGATTTGGCATTTCCTCTTAAAGCTTATTTGAAACTGAAGACTGAAGGTTTGCAAATTGCCCTAGCAATTCTATTACTTGATATCAGAGAACATATGTAAATACATAGAATGTAAAAATATTAAAAAAGGCACAGTTCATATATCCAGCTACATTACTGTTTAGTTTCTGTGTTAATTCTCTGGTAGTTCAACTTTAACTTCAACTGAAGGTTTTTCCACACAGTTAGGGCCTTGTTATAATTGCTTACCTTCTAATATACTCTCTGTTATCTAACGAGATGCATAATTAGCACATTTGCTCCATTTAGATTGTCTGATTTGTACCAAGGCATGAACTCATGCTTGTAGCCATTCCTTCAGCAGGGACATGGACTAAGCACCCCCTACTCATACCTTGGAGACTTCTATCCCCTCATCTAATTAAGTTCTACTTGAAAAAAACATGTATTACTGTCTAGTTTATAAACAGGAGAACAGTGAAAACTTGGAGGGGGGGATTTTTTTAGGAACAAGGAAGCCCTTTTACACCTATTGGTGGATAAAGGGAGCAATTTACAAAGGACAAAGCTATGTAACCTTGCCAAAAACAAACCTTAAAATACACAAGGATGCACTTGATTGACTGTTATGTAGGTAGTGTATGATAGTGTTATGACAGAAAAATTCAATTTCATATTTGAAGTAACCACTTTTCAGGAATTCATGTATGAACAATGTAGTATGCAATGTTATCTATTTTAAGAGTCAAAACAAGAGTCTTGCAACATCCCATTACACTGACTACTTCTTTCCAAAGTTTTTCGGCCTTGCTTCACCAGCATAGGCTGATAGTTTAAGGATACCAGCACTCAAAACAATAGATTGCTACTTTTTAATGCCACCCTGTGGTTGTTTCCTCTGGAATAGTCACTATTACATGGCCGCTGTTGCTTACGTGTAAATACACCAAAACGAAATTACAGTGCAGCAAGCTTTGCCTAACACAAAAAGACACAAGAGAGAATTATTGATTTCTACTTCTAAATTGGTCAATATTTTTTCTTACCCTATATTGGATCACTTTACTCACTGGAAAAGAAAAATATTTCAGCTTCTCTACAAGAGAGACGTGTTTTTCTTCTAAAAAGCAATTAATCTTTGGTGGTGCTTGATTTACCCTCAAGTATTTTCTTACATTTCACTTTCCTCAGTTTTTCAATCAACAATAAAGTCACATTACTTTAAAACCTGTGCTTTAACATATAAGTCTGCTACTATATTTCTCTCATCACCTTCAATATCTGCAATTTTGACATTCACAGAAATCTTTCGCTCTGGTTAAAATGCCCTCAAAGGCTTGTTTACCTAATTTTTCTCACCTTCCAGAGTCCTCCTAAATATTTCATAATTTTACTTCTTCCCAGTCAATTAGTTCTTATACTATTAGTTTTTATTTCTTCATATTCAACTTTTTAAGCTATGCAGCACCTTTCCATTATATAACAGAAGCTTGCACAATTCTAAACAACAAAATCTAAGATTCCAAGTTGGCAAGGGCCCATTTTCCCTTTACAAATCTATTTTTTTCTTCAGACCTTACATCACCTCTTTAATGTGTTGTTGGATTTTCAGTCTAGTTTATAGTCACATTGCTACAACACTTGAGGATTTCATAATTTTTGCAGCTGTTTTAGTGTCTTTGAACATAAGCGAATCAACAACGATACTCAGGAAGACTCATTTTGCAGTTGAGCTTAGTATATAGTTTCTTTTGTACAGAAAAAAACTAAAGTTAATTCCCAAATATCACAAGCAATAAATGTAAATAAGAAATCTTGTATTAAGGTATTTTATTCAGTGAATTAAATGAACTCTTCAAGAATGGAAGCAGAGATAATTAAAAAAAAATAAACAAAAACAACCCAACAACAAATACACAACCCCCACACGCTAGTTTCTTCATTATATCCTGAACTATGAATCACCTGAATGTTAGATATTGGACCACTAAATAACAAATTCTTCAAATCTTGATTCTATGATCAAAAAAGCACACATCATCAGATCAGATTCAAGAGGATGTTAATGATCCCTGTACAAAGTTCTAAATACAAAGTGACCCCAAATCAGACATTTTCAGAAATTTATGGAAATACTCAAAGAATTTTAAGAGGAAAAAACAGTAAACATTCCACAGACTACCACAAGACTGCAAGAATTTAACAATAGTTCAAATAACTGCAGAAAATCAGAAAAGAAACATAGCATGATATAGGTGATAGCAGAGGCAGTGGAAAAGGAATCTCACTCAAGTCACACTTCCACATTTGCAGTGACTCAGATGTATACCAAAGTACTAAAAAAAACTCCAGTCAAACAAAAAATATACCCAAATGGAAATGTCAGAAAAATTGTCCACATTTCAAGACACAATATTAATCGATTGCATTTTTCTTCAAGTTTATTGCTCTTAATTGTCAAAGCAATCTTTGTAATATTGCTAGAAATTTCAAATAAGGAGCACAAGGTTTTACAACTGTGTTTTGGTTTGTGTCTGTTTTTGTTTTTGTTTTTTAATACATATACCAATCTTGAACTTTTTATGACTCAATACAGGTATATTGGAAGCTTACTGCTCACATAAACATTAACTGGTGGATGGAAAGTAAGAGGTATAACATATATCATACAGCACTCTGAAAAGAAGACTAAGATAGGGTTGTATACATTTTCTCAAAAATTGAGATTGAACTATTCTAATAGAAGACTCAAACTACATTTTGTCTTGCATTGCAGGCATATGATTATAGGGTTCCACAATAACGTGGGTTATCAGGTATTTTTAGCATATGGGGATGCTGTTGCTGTGAGAGGTGGACAAGGCCACATTCAGCAAAGCTAGAGCTAGTCAAATGGCTGAGAGGGTTTGCAGAAATCTTCAAAATACTATGACTGATTTGAAAGAAAGAAGTCATTAACTTGGTTTATACACTGACCAAAGGCTGCTTTCCTTTATATAAATAAAAGCAACAAGCCTTGAGTTGCACAAGTTCAGTACAGGAAGACAATGTCATTTCCATACAGGAAATCATTTAGAGGTTGTCAGAACCACGGCTGAAGAAGCCTCTCTATTCTGAAATACAAATACTTAATGCCCTGTATTACTAAAACAAAACATACATGGCTTCCCTTCAAATTAATACTTATATACTCTCATACTTTGGTCAAGTCAAAATGTGGAAACAGATTCCATACAGTGAGGACACCATTTTGCTTAAAAGCAGCTTTTATCTGCACCTACATAAACAAAAAGTTCAAGAATGCTTTCTTTCATCCCTAGTTACTTAAAACAAAGACCCCACTCCACAGCCAAAGATTATGTGCAGTTGTACTCAGTCTCACTCTCTGGGCAGGGCCAAGTTACTGTTGTTTGTCTCCTACCATCAGATTCTTCCAGGACTGTGGAGAAATAGATGAGCATTCATTCAGCAGCTGGCTAAATCAACTACACCAGCTTCCAAAGGATACAACAATCCAAACCCTGGAGAAGCAGTAGTGGCAAAAGTACGCTCTGCAATATTCACAAGGTCTTTATGCTTGGAAGCCAACTACAGCACTGAGAAAGTATTAAACCAGTGAAGTTCTATCCTACTTCACTCTTCTTTTTTTTTGCAAGGCTTCTTTATATAATGAATAATAATATATTGAATCAGCAGCAGGATCAATAAATTTAAAATCAGCCTTATCTAGTCAAAGATGTCCCTGCTCACTGCAGAGGAGTTGGACTAGATGAGCTTTAAAAGGTCCCTTCTGATCCAAACCATTCTACAATTCTACAGTTCCAAGATAAAATTAGCATCAAAACAAACAAACAAAAAAATTCTACTTTCTCTTTTATCAGCTAACTAATGAACAAAGTCTTTAAAAACTGAGTCTGCAAGAAAAGCTTATGGCTGGAAACAACCATACTCTTGAGGTTTCAGTTCGAGAAGAAAATTGTAGGACTAAGAGAAAAAAACTAAGAGGAAAAAATACTATCACATATATGATATTTTTAAATTCCATTTAAATCACAAAGTTTTAAAATAAAACAAACAAAGCACATACCTAGGGCACACAGTTACATAAAGAGATCAACAAGAGAGAATATATTAACATCTTTCCCACAAATAAATGATACAAAAATAACAGAAAACAGGGCAACTGGAGAAGACTATTAGAGAAAGAACAATGTTTTTTATTATGCTTAAAGGAGGAGGGGGGAAGCATTTAGTCTGAAATTTCTGCTCTTCTATATTCCTGTTAATTACTGAAATGACTAAATGATGACTAAAGTATTCCTTCACCCCTGTAACAAAAACAGTTGCAAGAAGGGTTATCTAAATGTCACAGTCAACATAATTTCAAGTGTAAAATTTAATCAGCAAACCATTGCAAATATCCATTCATCAGTAGGAAAGAATTTAACCACAGATAATTCCAGTGTTTCATACTTTGAGATTGAGTTGTCCAAATTTGAAACTCGTAGTCCATTCTAATTATTTCTCCTTCATAAGGAAGATTTTATTTTTAAAAGTAACCTGTAACACATGCTTTTTATAACACCTTAGTGAAAGACAATTATTATTAGTAGCAGCTTATTTCTAATTTTCCTGATTCATTTTCTCCAAAAACAACATTAACAGCTAATGGTTCTAATGAAATGAAGAGAAATTATCACACAGTAAGAAAGCACTAGTTCCTGGTGCTATATATGACTGAAAAATGACCCACTAAACCAAGTCCCTAGTTAAGATGTTTGGTTCCCAAACATACTGCTTATGAAAGTGAAGATCACCTAAAAGTATCCTGAAAAATAATAAGCTGTAAGTATCAATACCAGAATTAATACTAGCCATGCTTTCAATTCCTCTGTGCTTACTCTCTCAAACAGAAGTGAGATGATTGCAAAATACTTTGGTTTCGAGCACTCTTTAGACTTTACTCCATATCTGATTGTCTTTTGGTGCTTATAAGTGACATGGTATTTCTATACTTGTGCCAAAATCTGAAGACACCCCTATCCTCACAGGAGACACCTTGTAATGGGACATGTAACAGGTTATGCCGAATTGGTAAAGGGAACTAGCAACTTCACATGGCAGATGGCAAATCTTTGCCACACCTCATAAACACATTATGCCTACGGGCCCTCCCAAAAGGGCCCCATACTTAAAACCTATTCATCAAAATTATTACCTGCACCCCATCATTTGATATGGGCTTGCTCAGATAGCTATATTTACAATCACATTTTGTCTGTATATTCTGGCTTACAGTTCATGCCAGGAATGCCTAGTCCCTGTCCCCATTTCTTCTCCAATGAGAATGTTAGCTCTTTGCTATGTCATATCTAAGCCCCAACATGGCAGATAAAAAAATATATACAGGAGTTGTTGAGCATAGAATATCCCTATGATAGCTGGGGAGCATGAATTTATTTGGAATTTAACGCTGTGTTTGGCTTTGGAATAGTGTCAGCAGAAAATCGCTTACATTTAGAAAACTTGACACTACAGGCAAAAACATCAGTTAATGCTACTAGGCAATCAATTAGCGCTATAAACTTCTAGTTACAAGTTACTTGAAGAATGGCCTTACAGAATCATCTGGCACTAGATCTTACACATTTAAAAAAAAAAGAGGCATATGAGGTATGTTGAATGCTACCCATCCAGAAGAGGTCTGCTGTGTCTCGATTCCTAATGTCACTGCTATGCTGCTGTAAGCCAACGTGGAGGAAATGAGGAAGGCAGCAGAACAAACACAGGAACTTCAAGAACAGATGAAGCCTAAGGACTGGATTGGTTGGTTACACTGTCTGTTGGACTGGATGGGAATTAACCTGAACTCTCAGGTTGCTGGTCTTGTCCAAAGAGGACTGACAGTTTTGTTGTGCCTATTCACGATTTTTATGACTTTTGTTTGTATGAAAAAAAGATGTTAACAAAGCCATGTTCTGAGTTGTTGTCATGTCCACAGGAGAGAGATGGATCCCCAGACCTGCTTAGAGCCCAAGCTATACAATGTTCCTCTCGATGATTTGTGACTGAGGTCCTGGGGTGGATATTACAGAAAACTAACAGGCTTCCTGTGTTGAACCAGAGTGACCATGAGTCAGTGGAGAACAGCTGAGTCTGCGCTTGAGAAAGAATGTGAAGTTAAGCAGCATGCTTCTCTTGTACCAGGCTCAAACAAGGGCAGGAGCTAAGCAACTTGCTTATCTGGTCCAAGCACAGGACAGACATAGGGGTTTGCAGTGGAACACTCAAAGGCCAGCAGCCGTAACAACTGAGTGATATCTGGGACTAAGCAAAGGCCTCATGGTCAAATGTAGCTTCACTGAAGCCAGAAGAACAATTGCACCTCTGTGCCGAATACCGGCCTGCGCCCATTTTGATCGACAACACAAGAAGTTTTGTTGGAAGCATGTCAACACGTGACATACGACCCAGTCCCACCTCATCAAGAGTATAAATCTGGTCCCAGGTCCCCTGCCCAATACCTCCTTGAGAGAAGATGCTCCATTAGCTGCTGAGTGGATCGACAGATCTGGCCTGTTCTCCTCTCCCCGTTTGCAGGGATGCCTCTTTTGGTAGACAACTGCACATCCACTGTTTCACAGAGGACACCTGGATGAATTGTTATTACAGAGTAAGTAGCTACTGGCAAGCCTTAGAACACTTGGCACTAAAGCAGCAAGTGAACTTATCACTAGGAACTCCGAACGTGTTGTCTGTCATTTAGAGAAACCATCTGTTTTGGACTTTGTGGAACTGTCCCGGGGAAAGTCCTCGGCAGGGCTCTGAAAGAGGCAAACGTCGACTGGGAGAGGTGGCTACACACATACCCCAGGCCACCTTGCAGACTCGTATTCTTAACTGACACTAAAATTGAGCATCGCACACAAGACTGCATTACATGACAAGTATATTATTTCTTCCAATATTTTTTGAAGAATAAAAGATATTTTACAACTTCATGTCTCCCTCCATTGCTTATTCTTTATTTTCTTAATGTCTCAAACTCAATTATAAAATTATGAATAGCTCCAAATTCTATCATCCTGCTTTAAGTCCATTTGGGCTAAGTTTATCATAACTAACAGCCTGTAGCAACCTATTTCCTTGGCAGCTTGAGGCTTAGATACTGCTTACTCTTAGGGATATTAATCATCATGGCTGATGTTTTCGAACCCTTCGGTTAACTATCCTTTACTAAAAAGCCTCTTCCATCTCCCTGTGAAGTTATAGATTAGAGTAGTTGATCACATCACTCAATTACTTTGTTAAAACATTTCCCAAAGATGCCTCCAACTATAGACAATAGATGAACTAATGTTCTTCCCCTCTTAGGCTCATGATTAAGCACAGAGCTAGTACCTAAATGTCAAAATAGATTAGATACATTTATCAAAGAAGCATCAGGTTTCTCTGACACCCATCTGAAGGCACTTCAGCTTTAAGGATAGGAAAGACTTCAGAACTTTAGAGCACACAACACACCAGTGTGCATGTGGAAAAAAAAAAAAAATCCATAAACCCAAAAATAACATGCAGCTAAAAATATTTGTATTTTCAGAACTCATATCAGATTTGCATGCGTTTACTATTGTTGCTGTAATCATTCATGTCTCTGCTTTGTGAGTATATGTATTTTCAGATTTATCTGCATAAACAATAATAGTTTAACTTCTGAAATTTTAGGAGAAAAACCATGCATCTAAGACCTCCACTATGCCTCATTTACCATTGACATTCTGCTATCTCTACACAAATACCCTACAAAGAAATTACTAAACAAACACATAATCTGCTTTCTGGTAAAGAAAGCGATTGAAAGTGGTGAGAATCTTCTTTGATAAAGATACTAATTTTAGCTACCAGATGAATTTTTCCCCCAGATAGTATTAGCCAGACTATGTTCTGGATAGCCTGACAGAAAACTCTAAAGTGTTAACAAGTGCTTCATTAAGATAAAAATTAACTTGGTGAGCTCTGTTACTGGTAAAATATTACTCCAATCTCATAGATCTCTTTCTCAACATGGTATGATGTTGAACTGTATTAGAGTAATATAGGAAGCTATCTTTCAAGATTTCTGGTTTAACAACCATTCTTGAATTAGAAAAGAAAAAAATAGCTGCATATATATTAATTTTCAATGAAAATGAAGTGATCTGATAATAAATGACCCATTAGTTTGCTCATAGTTCTGTTAGAGTTATTACAGTCTTTAAGTTCTGAATGACTGTAAATTACTATAATTGGTTTGCAGGACAAGAGATAAATTTTACTTCCTCAATTGCAGATTCACTAAGATAATTTTGGACATTAAAACGATTTTAGAACATAACAGTCATGACAAAAATTAACTAAACAAAGCATGTTAATAGAAGAAATGTTACCAGTTTGATTTTTAAAAGCAGATTGATTACTGAAAATTACCAGTCTGTCTCAAAATTTAGTCTAGATTTGTATAGATTTTGTCTTGTGTATAAATCTTCCCAGAATCAATCTTCACACTGATATTTAAAAGGAAAAGGTGGCTGAAAGAGAGATATATCTTAGATAACTCTACACATGCTGCATTGATATGAGGCTCTGCTGAGCATTTAACCTTCCTCTCAAATATTTACTTTTAGACACTAAAATATTAATACCATACAGGAAAACAAGAAAGTTCAAGTTTGCACCAAAACTTTAAAAGCTATTTCTGTCTTGTTAGGCTGCAACATTTATCCAAGTTTCTAACAGTTCAGAAGTCTTCCAAACCTTGAAATTGGAATTGATTTGGCTTTATTGTTTGTTGGTCCTAGTGCAAACTATGAAATCAAAAGCAATATGATGATGACTGGTGCAGAGATTAAATGTTTTAGAAATCTTTTCCTTAAATTCAATCTTACCACTTAAAAAAAAAAAAAAATCAAAAGAAAACAAAACCACAAGTAACTACAATGGTCTTTTCAAGTGAAAAATGTGATAACATCTCTGCTGCCTTGACCTCCTGCTCAGTTGAACTTCTGATCAGTTACTATTCAAAAAGGAAAAGCAGTGCAGTCTCAGTGTTTATCTTTCTTTCAGAATCACAAAGCACTTGAATTCCAATTTTTGTGCTCTAATTGCTCTTAAGATAAATCAAACTGCTATCATGCATTTAAGTGTAGTAGCCTTTTTCTTAGGTGGAATACCGATAGTTCTGGACTCAACTGGTTATTAGATGTTTTCTTCTCCGTAGTTTTCTCAACAACATATCCCAGTATCAGAAATTTTTGATAAAGGCAGGCAAATGTACAAAGTGGCAAGCTCAAAAGGTTAAAGAATTTCAGAACAACTACAGTCTTATTTCCATGGACAGTTACAGTTTGTCACAGTAATCAAGTCAAAACCTAAAGATCAAGAGTTATCATTGCATTAGGATTTGGTTCACAGTGGTTTAGATTAGAATACACAGTAATATCTTGGATGGGATGTCTGTAAGGAAAGGAATGGCAAATATATTTCTATAATGGATTATTTCAGCTGGAGATAAAAGGCCTTAGTAAGTCTTAAATTTCT
>NW_008617805.1:0-8036 GCF_000691845.1 Merops nubicus | reverse complement strand
CTACTCATACTCTAAAGCTAAATGAGCCAAAGATGCATGTTAAATGGGAGTTTGTTCTTGCTGCAGCTGAGAACTTTCAAAGTAAAAGGAACAAGCCACCAAGTCTGCAGAAGAAATAACTAAATAGATGATGACTCTTCAGCCTGGAAAAGACGTGATGAGTTGAGGGAGGACACTGCACCATTTTCAGTTTAACACAAAAAATGAATAAACTTTCTTTCTCCCCATAAGGCACTAGGGGGTGTAAAATCAGCACTCCTTTAAGTGAAGAGTCCTTTGACAGCCACAAAGCGCAAAGCACCGTTTTCTCTGGGAGAGCTCTGCAGAAAAATTAAAATAAAAACCAGAGCCCAGAGTATGTGTGTCATTGAGGAAAGTGACACACAACCCTTTATCTCCCCAGGAATCGCATCAGAGACAGCTGCATTAACGAGGATGCGGGCGTTTGAAAACTCCAGATGGAAGCGCTTGTGCGGCACAGCGCTGCTGCCGCCCCGTGCCACCGGCCTCACAGGCACCACGGGCCATCTGCGCCTACACCATGGCACGGTTCCGTTCAGAGCTCCTAGTTACCTGAAGTTAGCTGGAGTAACTACTAAAAAATATCCCTCCTAAATCACAAGAAATCCTTGAGAAGAAGTCATTCTTACACAGAGACAAATTTTTCAGCAAAGCACAGGAAGTCTGAGGGCAGCCATATTTGTTGTGCCTATATTCAACAGAGCATGTAAACGTATTACTGTTTGGGGAGGAAAAAAAATTAAACAAATAGGGAAATCCTAGGCAAAACAACAGCTCCTGCCCTAGAATCTACTCCATTTAGCACAACACCACAACCCCTCCCTTTACTCCCTTCGTTTTCCACGAACCTTTAATGAAGATCAGGTTAAACATAACTGTTGAAGTTCTTTTGTCAGTACACAATAGATTATTTAAAAGCACTAATACTAAGTGATTCAGAAGGCAACTCAAAATAGACAGAAATCATTAATGACAAAAAAGTAATCCTAAAGAAAAGATGAAAGGTTAGCTTTGATTTTCACACTCAAAATATCAGGGTCTAAGTGCTCTATAGCTAATTGGAAGAAAACCAAATAGGCACTAGTTAATTCAACTAAAGGTCATCTTCAAGAATACTAAACTCCTTAATAATTGAGCAATTAGACTTAGTGTAAACAGTCTGAAATTCACATTCTTTTTTATTGCTTTTGTTATTCATCTGCTATTGTCTATATTGTAGTAAGATCTCTCAGGAAAAGAGATTTTTTTGAAGATGAATTTCTAGAAAAACCATCAGTTCGGTAAGGAGAAAAGAATGAAAGCATGATCAAGAACATGGGGCTGATGATTCTGAGAAAGAGATCATGTTCTGGCTCTGTTAGAAACAGGATCTTTTGTTTGCAAATTTTCATTTAAATTATTTTCTTTTTATAAAATTCTTAACTGATATTTTCCCATACAAGAAAAAAAAAAAATATATTTGTGCTTTTATGTCAAAACGGAAAAAAAATACAGAAACACGAATAAAATGTACAGCATTCTCCTAGTGTTCCTTTTATCATGGCATAGAACCAAGCCTACATAGCCCTAGTCAAAAATTTCACTTTTTAAACTCAAATTTAGAGACAAAAGTTGTTTAAAAGGCTTACACTTACATTTGTTACATGTGACATGAAAAAAACAGAATGCTATCATACTGGAAAAATCTGTAAAATTCATTCCATAAGGAAGAAACACTAGTACTTTTGAATTCTCCTCATCCTTAAATGTGTTCTTATGCATTATTTATTGAAGAATAGCTATATCTTTCTCCAAATCGTTCACTTGTTTTTTCTGCCTTCATCAATGTAGTGTCTTGGTACTCAAAAAACATGAAGTTATTTTTATAAAAAAATCCACTAGGTAAAGGCCCATGTTGTTATCTTTCTTTAAAGATGGGGAAAGTAAAATAGTAACTATTAAAGGGTATGTTTTCAGTGGCCCATTATGAGTTCTAAAACCTTACAACCACCAACTATCTCCCCTACATATACACTCCAGGGAACCTATTATTTTCTTTCTTTCTTCATAGCAAACCTCTTCTGGGATTATTTTTTTTTTTTCCCCATTATGAATTCTCAATGTTTGCTCTTCTGTTTGGGTGCAAATGTGCTAGCATTTCTAACCATGTTTGATTTAAAAAAAATAAGCTGCTAGACAAAATGCTTTAGTGAAGGTGATTTAATCTAATAACCTGGTTAGTCACAAAATACTTTTCCACACAATGAATTTAAAAAAAAAAATAATCCACACTTACTGGTTTAAAGTACAATGCCACTTCACAAAATGTGAGGTTTACTGTCCACTCTTATCTTCCATTCTTCCTCACACTGACCTATCAGTCAAAGCACTCCTAGATTTAATTCAGCCAAAATCAGATATGGATTATGAGGAAGAGCATTTTGTCAACATTTAGCTTGGGCATTACTTCTGTCAAGGCAGGAAGTGTCCTACAGTTGGAAAGCCCCAGCATGAATGGATCCATATTAAGGAACTTGTGCTCCGAATCTTCACTGGTTTGGGTCCAGAGGTAGAGCCAAAGAATAGTGCTAGCTAGCCTTTTGGGTTTCCAAATCAAACATTTTACCAGAAAAGCACAGCTACTACAAAATGCCAATGAGATTTTTAATGCATCTACTTACATCATGCAAATGCTGCTCAGTTCACATTTAAGCCTGCTAACACTGACAGGACTAATCATTCAATCACCCATCTTCCAGTCCTGCCATTCTCTGGTAGTCCTGCTTATTTCACATCAATTAATACACAGCCTTGGAAAGTCTTTACTATCAAATAAATTACCCACTACATAGGGCCTCAACCATATGATAAAAAAGTCCAAGATTTGTTTTCCATTTCCTTCCACTGGATTTACACAGAAAACAAGCTCAAGGAGAGTGAGATAGGCCAGCCTGGAACAACACAGGGTACAGCACTCCCCTGGTATTTCTTCCAGATTGACAGAAGGAAAAAAATAAAAAGTAATAACATAATTCTGGTTTTGAAATCTCTTAAGCCTTCTTCCTGTTTTTGAAATAGGATATTGATTCTTCAGTGTCGCATAAGTTTAAGACCGTGCTCCCTGGCACAACACAACACTGTCTGTAGCTAGGAGTTCTAAGAAATGACTTTTCCTCAGATTCCCAGCAAGCTAACTTAAGTCAGCTTTCTTCTTTATTGTGCTGGGGTCTGAAAACCTACTCCAAGACACCTACCATGCAAGTGACTAGATATTAAAGCCATTTTTGTTCACAACACTTTTATATAAATGCTTAAATATACGAATAGCTGGTTTAAACAATTTCAAAGCTGGAAGCCATGAGATCAGCAATCTTCAGTAGTCTAGAATGCTGAATTAGAAGACTATAATTTTTCTTCTTTATCTGTTTCATTCACTAAATGACTTTTGATTTCTGCACCAAGTTACAGCTGAAACCCTAGAGACAACAGCATCACTAACGGTACAACACTCATTCATTCTTCAAATACCATCCATCCTACGCATTAGATTGAGCAAGAGTCCAGTGAAAGTGTGTGAACATATAATTAAAGACAATTATGATACATATTCTCAGAAAGGACGGAGGGCAAATTAAAATTTAAGAAGTAGCATGGATTCTGGCATTCCCAACTGCTACAAGATTGTAACCTACAACAGCTGCGTGAACCAGCAAGAGAGAAACAGAAGACACATTTTCTATTAGTGGATTTCGTGGCTACTTGCCAACAACTAATGAAGTCTGAGACTCAGGAATTCTGGATGCCCTTCCAGATTTTTCAAGCAGTTCAAGACCTCTTTTGCACCTGCCTCTCCTAATAAAGCTTATCACTCCCAATTAATCTTCTTGGTTCAGTTCTCAGTGGATTGCTCTCTTCTGTATCATGTTCCCTTTTTCCCATTTCAGGAGGGAATAACAGGCCCATTCTCCACCCATATTCAGCCACCACACTGTCCTAAGCTACTCTACCACCTGACTTGATTTCAAATATTAAAGCAGATGTTACACAGCCCCACTTCAGTCCAGTTGCTTCCTCTGTAGAACAGACAGCTCAAATAAGGCTGGTTTCTTTACAGCAAACGAATGTGGCATCTTTCAGGAATCCCAGTACTGTTTAAGCATCCAAATCAAGTAAAAAGCCAGCCCCAAAAACAAGAGAGTGCAAGAAAATAAAACACTATCTCCTTCCATATTTAGCTTTCACAATTCATATCATAACATCTTGTGCAATCAAGAAAATGGAAAGATTTTTTTTCTTTTAACTTTACCTCATCGCACAATAACTATAAAATTAGGATTTCAGTGTCCTTGTAGATGAGCATGATTATAGAAGGACTTCCACTACATTTAGCAGAAGCCATTCCTTTCTGTATGAGAAACTTCAGTTGCCTGTGTTAGTAAAGTTCATAAAATACAGACCAGGCTCCTACTATGGTGACTACTAAATTAAAAAGTACCTATTAAAAAATAAAAATCATGCCGGAGGAATGACTACAGATGGGAACAACACACCAGGCAGAAGATTCCTTATAGTTTCATGGAAGGTGAATGAAGATTTTTGGGATTTTTTTCCAGAAGTCACTGGCAAAGGACAGTACTTATCTACAGTTGAGAGTAGTACAGTGAAGCACCTTGCTTAGCTGGAGAGTTGTTCACACAGCTGAACAGTGAGGGACACAATTTAGAAGTGATAACAAACAGACAGTGGAAGCTGCGTTAGTATAAAGGAACACCAGGAACTTTGACACTGAACAAGACAACACAGGAAAGACATCCCTCAGGGATTTTCAAAACCAAAAGCAGATATGTTTAATCTGCTACCATGGGCAGAGACATTCTGTAAAGAGTTTGTAAACTACTATTGTGACAATTCAATCCCAGCTGATTTTTCAGTTCATCTGAAAACTCTACAAATGTACAGATAGTAGTAAACCTGAATGCATCCAAATCATCTAGAACAGAGGGATAAGGAATAAATTAACATGGTTTTACTGATGATAAAGTCATTTTAAATAGAAATACAGTAGACATCTGTAATAAACTGCAGATGATCTCAATGAGACATGACTTGCAATAAAATACCACGCTACATACTTACTATTTTGCAAGTCATGTGATACATGTGTCAAAAATCTTACCCTCACTTTTAGATTTCTGGAGGCTTAGCTGACTAACACCATTCAGGAATGAGGCTCTGGTGTCATGTCAGATAATGCTATGAAAATAAAGCCAATGCTCTGGGGTTTTGTCCAAAGCTAATAGAATACTAGTGATTATTAGTGAAACAACAGAAAAAAAGTCATCATTAAACCACGGCATTAATTTAGTCAGTCTGCATCTTGAATACTCTGTTTGGTTCCAGTCACCTCATGTAAAAGGATACATAAAAAGTAAAGGGGGGGGAATGTGGAGGAGCAACAGCCATAACAAAATCATGCGTCACCTTACTCAGGCATTTAAAAGCCATGACCAAAAAGTCTGCACAGTCACCAGTGGCACAGAGAGAGCACTTCAGGATCACTGTATACTCCAATGTGTAAGCCAGTAGTTACCAAAAGGAATTAGTAGAAGACAAGTTTGAAACAAAAGGAAGTGATGTGTTTGCAATAGGTGATAAACCTGCTATACTCCTTGCTAAAAGATAAGTGAAAGCTAAAAATTGCATTGGAGATTGGGCAAGTTTATGGAATAACAATCCAATGAAGGCAACTAATTATGTTAAGACCCACATATGTTGGTCCACAAATTCATGAAATTAAAATATACAGAGATAGTAGGGCAAAGTCATAAATACTTGTGCTATTCTGTTCACTGCTGAATACAGGTGAATGGTATATAGTCCTCTAGCATAATTTGGACTAGTCTTGTGTTCTTATGAATCTGGTCTATAAATTCTTCCATAGTTTCATTGTTTGGAATCCAAAGCAGGGTTAAAAGTTTAAGTCGTGTATCAGTATCAACTCCCGTCTCAAGTGAAATGTTGACTAAATTGCCACTTCAAACCCAAACTCCCCTGCACTAGCTAGAAATTAAATCATTTTTAACTTTTGTAGTTAGCCAGTGTTTACAAACAACCAAGCACTAGCATTTCTGTGCACTAAACGTCTATTTTCTTAAAGTCCTCATCAAGAAAAGGAACAACTTGTCCTCATCTGAGAAACAGGAATTTTCAAGTCAAAGTTTTGTCTGATATATCGGAAAGACAAAAATAGGACTCTATCTGAACCATAAAAAAAATGGGGCTAGTCAGTTTGCTTGCTTTCTCTTTTAGCTTTCCTTTTGAAATGAGTACAGAACTACCCCAAAGCGTGCCATTTGTTGAAAGTCCAACAATCCCTAATTTCATGACTGCATTCTTCTGCTTGATTATACCTACCTGTATGGCCTGTACCATGTTATCACAGGGAACCAAGTATGTTAATGTCAAACGACCAAATGGAACCTCATGTCACAGTATTTAGACAATTCCAAATGTGCAAAAGTTCAAACATTTTCCTTAGACATTTAACTATAGGTCTAAATGCTTCTGTCATCCTGACTACATCAGAAATACTGTGGAGGTTCTCTGGAAAAAAAAAAAAATGTGTAAGATTTATTGACAATATAAGATATCTTATGAAGTCAAAGCTTTACTTAACAATTCCTACTTCCTCATCTTCCAAATTCATGTCGCTCAGCTTAGAATCAGGAGAAAAAATAAGACCAAATTTACTGCTTTGATGAACATTGTATTTCACAATCTACTTTGGACACAGTCAAAGAAATGGTCTTCTGTACATAAAGTACAAAGACAAGTTAACTTCTTTCCTATCAAGCAGTGACTCCTAAGTGGGACATTATTTTTCAATCTGTTGAAGTTACCCTGAAAAACAGAATTCCCAGAAAGATCCATATTGGTGGATAGAAAGTGTGGCCAATCACAAAAATAAACAGAAAAATCAAAGCTACTTTGTTGACTATTCACTTTTCCTATACACCTATCTCCCTTCTAATTGACTGAAATTGGCTGCAGATAGAGACATTAGCAATACCATTGGATCCTTCTCCTCTAGGTAGTTACAGAAGGACCATGCTGCTTTGACAAAGTTCTCACACGAGCTGCTGAAGGAGGACTGCAGGATGACCTGCTTCTCCACCTTTCAGTTCCAGTTGTGTAGCCAGATTACATAAAAATATAGAAAAAAAAATAACCAGAAGATATCCTCTGTTAAAGGTTCTCACTATTAGCACAGTTTTTACTGAAGAAGAAACTTATGGACACCTCAAAAACAAGTTGGAGACATCAGTCAATTTTTCACACATTTGTTGGAGTGTATTTCTAATTTATTAAGCAGTTTAGCTGGTATTGGGGCCACAGGTTCAGAAGAGAAGATACCCAAGAATTGTACATTCTTTAAAGATAAAAATGATTTTCAGTAGTTAACACTTCACAGTATCTACACCAGTATTAACTCTTGTCGTAGATGAGAAAAAAAAATATATCTCAGAATTTGAAAAGAGAGAAACCAGAAAGACTATAACAGTTCATTTCACTCAAAAAACCTTACTGCATGCTTCTCACATTTCAACCCTGTTACTTGCCTCAACTGCTTATGCCTTCTAGTAGTTTCTTTGTTTTACAGACAGCTGAAGAACTTTCTAATTAATCTGGTTTCTCTCATAGTAAAACCTCCACAATCGTGCCTATTGTTCCAGCTATCTTCTGTAGGTATAATACCATGATAACTCTTTCAGAGGGTATTTTTTAGTAATCTCTACTTAATGCAAGGAAGTTTCCCCTTCTTTCTGCTTAGAATTCCTTGATCTAATTCAGTATCTAATATCAAGCAATATAGTTCATTCGTGAAGGACTCCCCTCCCCCAGTAGCTCAGTTGTAATCTTCTACTATCTAATCACAGATGACTTCTTCCTTGAAAGTGAAAAAAGGAAGAGTATGACCTGTTCCCCACCTTTTTCAACTGAGACAAATGAGTTCATGTTGTGGTTTGAGGCTTGGA
>NW_008617804.1:0-5824 GCF_000691845.1 Merops nubicus | reverse complement strand
TTTTTTTTTTTCTTTGCACACTTTGTGGATTTGTTCAAGGCAGAGAAGGAAGCGACAGGACTTCCAGTCTGTTTTTTACAGTTGCTCATTTATAGAAGCAAAGTATAAGTAAGGCTGCTGTTTCCACTGCTGCCCTAATATGTACAGAAAACTTCTAGAGCCCGTCCTTGAGCTCTGAGAGCAGGGCTTTGGACCCCTACACCCAAACAAGGGAACTGGACTGTGAAACCCCAATGGAAGGAAATGCATCCCAACAAGAATCAATAAGGAATCTAGAAAATTAATACCTAACCCAGACCAGTCTTTTTTTGGACAGCAATTTGCTTAAGGATACTACTTTGGTTGGTTCAGTTCTCTATGTATACTGTATAGGGAGGCAAAGCACCCAGAACAAGATGCTGGACTCTCTCTGAGAACCTGGAAGACAAATGCTATGATATAGATATGATGCACAGCAGGAGAGGTATGGGCCCAGGCAACAACAGCTTGTACCAGGTCACACAGGAGAATTGCAGTAGATTTAGACAAAATCATGCCCTGTGCCATCTCTGTGAATGATCCCACACATATAATTGATGATTCTTTTTCTGATACACATGCCTAGTCATTACCAAGGAAGCTGCCAGCTCCTGTGCCACATTAGATAATAGCCCAAAATTAAACAGGAGCAAGGGGAAAAAGCTAAACTAAAGAGCTGTCATAACTTCATAGCTACTAAGACTGGAAGGCCATATAGCAATATAATTGCCAGCATTGGAAGGTTCCCAGGAGTATTATTCCTTGTGCTTTTTCAGCACTAAACTATTGCATGTTTGAATAGATTTCACTCTCTGAAAGTCTGGCTTAATACTCAGCTTGAAGCTCCCTTTCCTCTTCTTCACACCATTATTTCTAATTTCTGTTAAGGTTCTTTAAATGAGGCTCTGCTCAAGCTGAGCAGAAGAGATTCTGCTCAGACTGTGGGCTGTGCTTCAGAAAAGAAGCAGGCTGTAGAGGAAAACACTGAGGGCAAAAAACTGAATTATACCAGTGACTTACTGTTTGTCCATTTATCCTATACAGTTTCTTATACTCACTTTGTAGATTTTGCCTTTTTTTTTTTCTTTTTTCCCCAGGACACATGTCTGATTCATTCTTCTTCCTATTCCTTAAATACTATCAAAATGGTCACTTTCTTTTCAGTCTGAAGACACTCAAGCAAATGAGAAAACAAAGTAACCTTTTTTCTTCTTTTGTTCTTTTTTTTCCCCCCTGACAGAACGTATTATTCTCTTGAACTATATTGGCTAACATATTTGCTGCTCTATGACATTCAAGATTAAATATATAATCTCACTACATTCAACTCAATAGGAGTTTTGCTATTTAGTTTTCTGTAGCCATGATATCAACAGTGAGCCAAATCTTTCACTTTTCTGCCCAACACTGTGTATATGTGAGGTGAATTACTTTTCATCTACGCATAATACAACATTATTCTGTTGACATTTAAAAACAAAACCTGCAGACTAAACCTAGATGCATATTTATAGCAAGTTAGTAATTTGTAAGGCCATAGGAAAAATCTTACCCCTTAGCCAAGGTGATATTATTCAGCATAGCTCATTCGGGGTTAATATATCACTAAAATAACTTATTCATGTAGCTTGACTCATTCTCATATTCCTTTGCCACATTTCCTTCCTAAATCATTAATATTTCTTATTTATTGTTGAAAAGTAAGAAAACACAGGTAATAAATAATTTCCATCTCACCTTTAGATGTCTAAATGCCTTCAAAACTGTAGCCTTCACTGATTTACATGCATTCAAAACAGAGAATGGGCACCTAAAAAGGTTCCTTAATATTCATAACCATGTACTTGTCAATTGTTTTTAATGAAAAATCACAGAAATACTAGTACTTATTGTGGACAGTTTTCTAAATGGACGTGTTTACATTTGAGCTGCTTGTCTGGATTCTCTTTAACATCGCTAAAGAAAGACCAGCATTTGGGAGCATGATTAACCCTTCCTAAAACTGACGTCAAGGAAAATGAAGTAGGTCATGCATTAAAATACCTGTCTCTCCATTAATTTTAAGTGAAACTTGGAGCATGTTCTGAAGTTGAAGACATCTATGCTGTAGGCATTAATATAAGATTCACAAATACTGTTAATATAGGTGCAGGTGTGAGCATTTGTGCATGTGTGGGTCCATGTGTGTCATCCTATAATTTCAGTGGTAGACTGATGGTGAGCTAGTGGAATATAGGTTCCATCTTCAGTTTGAAATATATATATAAACTTACCTAATTCCCTACTCCACATTTTCCCCAGGGAAAATGGGACGGTAAGTTTCTAAATCAGATGTTTTACAGGGGCTGATTCATAATACAACTGAAATGCTTTTGAGATTTTATGTGGAAGTTTTGGAAAATGTTACAGTATTAACTTGTATTTTCTCTTTTCCGACTTCTGATTCAAGTGTCTCTGCCAAAGTCAGCTTAAAAACAATTTTAAAAAGGAACCAAATTTTCACTGAAGTGAATTAATCCTGGACTTTAAGTGCTAACAATATCTAGAGAATGTGTTGTTTTGGATAAGGCTAAGTGTAAAGAGATGCATTAATGAAAGGAAAACAACTTTTCATGTTCACTGAACAACAAAATATGCAGTAGACTCTCCTTTGTGTTTGATTATAAACTTTTTGAGAAGATAAACCCTTCTGGCAATACATCAAACCATCCTGCTTAGTTTCAGTCTAACAACTCCAAACCGAGTACTTCTTTACAGCTTCCCTCCACAGTGCTCTTTAGAATGTCCTTAGGTTTTCCTCCAGGCAACAGCAGCTATAGTATGTGCTGAAGGATTTGTCACTACAGATATTAATACACCATCAAATAGAGAAATTCTTTTTAACTCTGTGTCAAATGCAAAATTATCATCACTAATACAAGAACTTAACAGTGTTCTGTTTTTTTTTTAATCTAATGAATTTTCATTAATGTAGCTCTCTCATCAAACTTGAGGGAGACTGTAACAGACAAACTATGATGACCTTGGACTGATTCAGTGCTGAGCTTTTTAATTTGAATACATAATATTGTCTGGGAATACATATTCAAAAACGATAATATAGACTCCAAGAATAAGTTTTATTTTAAAAAAACACAATTAGGTGGCAAGTCCTAAGCAGTAAACTATTTCCAGAATTAATTCTAGCCATGTAAATAATCTTTTAGCTGTATATATATAAGAGAATGATTCAAGACCAAAAAATACTAACCAGAATTTAAATTACAGAATTGCAGATGGTATCAGACTACTGCTCCAAAACTTCTCTTTTCTGTGTTAATGTCTTTCTATAAGTTTACATAGCTGAAACCTTACTGAAATTAGTACGTTTAATTAGCTTTGGCACAAAGATTTCGAAATGGCTTTAAAATAGGTTATAATTATTCTCCCCTTCCCTGGGTGAAGAAAAGATGTTGTTGTATTTGTTTCTATATTAGTATTCTAAAATAAAGAAAATGACTGACAGCCGTATCTTAATGAAAAGATGGTACACCTGCCATAGGTAGAGAGAATTTTCTATTGTTTGTACAGTAGTGTGATCATTTTTATTATTGTTGTTAATATTCACAGCATGTGAATTTAATCTTGCCTCTGATATGCCGCAACACACAACTTTTTCTTTTTTTCTTTTATTCTTCTAGGAAATGATTTGTGCTCCCTCCTAACACTGTATTCACAAGTGAGCTGTAACAGCTTAGAAAATACATTTTCAGCTTTAAGCCTGGAGACTAAGAACAGAACAGGATCAGGCTTCAGGCTCCTTTCCTCCACGTTAGAATCCAAGAAAATTCCTGTCCTTAACAAAATGTACAGCCCGCGCTGTTCAGATGTTTATAAACCTCCAATTTTCTGTCCCTGCACTAAGCTGTGTGGTTTTCAGTGGAAGGACAGCTAAGTGCTGTGTAATGTCTGCCAGAACAGGCTGGAAAGTCTCAGATCATATTTCCTCCAAAGAGTGGCCCTCATCTCCAAGGTGGTTTTGGGCAACCAATTTTATCTCATTCTCTTTAAAACAGAGATCATGACAATGATCTTCCTGTACAAAGGTCCATGCTATCTAAGGCAAAAAAGCCTGGCAAAAGAAGTTAGTAGTAGTAGTGGAATTGATCAAAATTGAGCTTAGGGCCTTGCCAGACTGCTTGGTCTGACTAACTACCACCATTGAAAAATCTCCTCTGCTCCATCCCTAACCTTACCTTGTGCACAGATGCAAGAACACCCTTCATAGTCTGGCTATTTTGTGATGCATGCAAATTGAAGGAGGTATTGGCTGACCAACTTTATGGTTCATGGAAGCCTGCTATAATTAAGTCTGACAAAGAAGTTATTAGCAACCTGCTTTTCCAGCAACTTAGAAATTCCTCTAACATGCTAATTCTGGTTTGAAATTTACCTTGATAGTGAAGTTATCTGTAAAGTAAGAGTAAAATCCTCTTAACTACTTTGAATTTCTGAAGAACTGAAGGTAATATGCATTTTTTTCTTCTTCTAAAATACATTTTAAAATGTATTAGAAGGTAAAATGTTTTAGAAGTGTAAAAGGTTAGAATTTTGAAATTTCTCTTCAGTAAGATCTATGCAAATCTGAGGTTTGGACTATAGACTTTGTGGCAGGTGCACCCCTCCCTTTCCCAACAGACAAACAAAAACAGGGCTGACAGAACAGTTCCATTAAACTGCACACGTTAACTGGCACCTGAAGGTCTGGACCTCTGTGGCTAGTTTTTTGTCTGGGCTTGCTCCTCAGCCAATTAGAATGACCACAGCACACCTTCGACTAGGGTATAAATGGGGCACTGCTTATGAACCTGTTGAGCTGGTTCTTCCCAGAGTTGCAGACTTGGCAGTTGGACCCTACCATTGGACATGTTGTCCAAGGATACTTCCCTGGCCTCACCCTCCATGGATTGAGTGAGCCTCAACCCCTCTTCAGGTCAGTGATATGGTGGACACTCCTGTGTGGCAGGTATGCATAAGTGTATGCCCATTTTGGTTTGTCTTTCTTTAAATTAGTAGCTATATTCCCAACAGACATCTGAACTTGTTTGATTTTTGTTGGAAGGAGTGCTGGGCAACTTTGGTTACAATGAACCCCCATTTTGTGATAGCAACTGCTGTCTTGTTTCATGGGTGCCTCTGTGATGGACTTATAGAAATGTGATCAATGTTGCAGAAGGACCTGAGACTACTTTTAATTTTTTTTTTACCAAATCTTCTCAACCTCCTTGTAGTCAGTACAGATGAAAAGAATTTATATTGGATCCAAGTTAATATCTGGAACTGAAATCCTATGGTACTAGCAGGTTTAGGTAAAGAATAAGTAATACATTTCAGACACTGAGTTTGTCAGATTACAAGAATATTTTCCCTAAAACAGTTTTCAAGTGACTGTCCTGTACAGTTTTTGAAGGAGCTCCCTTGTGATTGTTCTGAACAAGTCCTCGTTTCACTTTTCTTGCTCTTTCCTCCAAGGCTTTTGCTCTCCTTTCAGCTGAGATAGAGTTAATTTGCTTAAAAAATTAAGTAAAGAGACGTGTTTTTGTTTTAGGATAAGAATAATGTTAATAACACACTGATGTTTTTTTTGTTGTTAAGTAATGTTTATACTGAATCAAGGACTTTTCAGCTGCTCACGCCCTGCCAGTGGGAAGGCTGGAAGGGCACAAGAAGCTGGGAGGGGACATAGTCAGGACAGCTGACCCAAACTATCCAGAGGAATATTCTATACCATACAACATCATACTGTAAGAGTCGGTCAGAAGAGGAA
>NW_008617803.1:23329-23588 GCF_000691845.1 Merops nubicus | reverse complement strand
GAGGGTCGGGCCCGCTGCCGGTTACGCCAGCCCGCGGTGCCCGAGGGGTCTGTCTCTGCGTGTGCAGTCCTCGAGGGGCTTCCAGGGAGAAGCGTCGGCCCTGTTCTACGCCATGGGGAGACCCGGCAGCTCGGCCGGGAGGGGCCACAGGGGGTCGGGGAGGCCCCGGCTTTGCCTTGGCCGAGCTACGTAGCCCCGGGCGACCCCGAAACCTGGGAGTGGAGCCTGGGCTGCCGGTAAATGCTCTGTGCTAGGCCTG
>NW_008617803.1:5435-23292 GCF_000691845.1 Merops nubicus | reverse complement strand
GTGGGGAGCATGTTAGTGTAAAAAAAGTCTTTGTCAAGAGTGGAGTTTTTAACTTTGGTTGTCTTATTCTTCTA
Organism: Merops nubicus; assembly: GCF_000691845.1. Classification (NCBI taxonomy): domain Eukaryota; kingdom Metazoa; phylum Chordata; class Aves; order Coraciiformes; family Meropidae; genus Merops; species Merops nubicus. The sequence continues at coordinate 23,218 of NW_008617803.1, read as the reverse complement.
TGGGTAGGTGTTAAATAGAGAGTAGTTCCTAATTTCCCTGTGAAAGCTTGACTGGAGTTATGCTTTCTATCCCAGCAGACTTTGAGACAGACTCTAGTAAGGGAAAAGATTCCTTTTTTTTTTTGCATAATATGCCCCCTAAATGTATGCAGTACATCAGGAAAAAATTCTGTTTGCACTAGTTTTAAAACTTTGTGTAGTTGCGTGTCACTGTCTTCTGATGAAGGTCAGAGGATGAGATTACTCGTTTTTCCCACTTCTGCTTATTTTTTCATAGAAATGTCAAGGATAAAATGTGATTTGAAGCAATATACTATGGCACACACGTGTCTTGGTAAAATTTTTTGAAACTGGCTATACAAAAATTGCTGTGGAGGTGCCTGGGAGATTTAAGAGTTATGTATCCCTAACTTGAATTGGGTTTTATGCATATTTGTGTTTCAGAGCTGTAAGGACACTTGCCATGAAATATGGTAGCCTTTGAAGGTCAGAAGGGTATTGCTTGGCTTACATGTTTTTTTCTGCATAAAATAATGCAGTCAGCCAAGCAGAGTGAGTGCAGACTGGTGGAAGCACACACAAAACCAGGCCCTGTATAGTCTGTAGCAGATAGAAAACCTGCTCTAGCAGATCAAGTTCAGGGAGACCTTCCCAAGTACATAATCCTTCATTGTTATTCTCTTGCTCAATGTCATTTAGGTTTAAGTCTGTGAAGGGACAAAAAAGTTACTCATTTTTTTGTGCATTGGTTCTGTGTTCTGATTAATGTTGCAGTTATTCCAAGTTTATCAGTGGAAACGGAGGAATTATTTTAAATAGGGGAACAAGACCTAACAGAAGGGAACCACACTTCCAGTAGTAAGCTGCTGAAGCTTACTCTTTTTTCACTTACTCTGCGTACTTCCCTCTGCATCCTAGCCTGTAGGATTTGTCATTTTCCTAGGCTGGTAGGGTTTTTGAAAAAGAAAAAAAAATAAAAATGGGGAACTTAGCAAGCCGTAATGTCATATGATAAGTGCATGTGTGTCTAACACTAGATATTTAATGATTATTGTATAATACACTGCTAAACGTTAACGTACCCCCCATGTTGTTCATGCTTGCAAAGCAGTAGCAGGGAAAAGACTGAAGACTGGTGTTAATGTTGTTTGTGAGGTTTGACTGGCAGAATCTTTACGCTGTTTTGAACACTACCATTTTTCTATTGCAGCCAACAGATGTGTACTCCCAAGTTTTTCTTGCTTCCCAATGATAGATATCCTCCATTCTTGAAAAGCAGTTGGCTTCTGTTTGGGACGAGCTCTTGTCCTGTTTCAGACATACATATTGTGACTTTCTTCTGTGTGTAACTTTTCTTATTTATTTCAGAAATGAGGGTTCATTAACATCAACTTTAAGAACACTTCTATTCTTCACAGCTCTAATGATTACATTACCTGTTGGGCTATATTTTTCATCAAAGGCTTATGTATTTGAAGGTAATAACTGTTTCTGCCAATTAGCATTCCTATTGCTAAAAAAAAAAAGAAGAAAAGCACAGTTCTAATAGCATCGTTATTTTCCTTCCTGTTTTGAATATTTATTTCCATATGCAGATTAAAGGTTTTGTAATGTCTAATTAGAGCAGAAAATTATATAAATGATCAATGCATCTGTCCCTGCATTGTGGGCTGCTGTCTAAAGCTTGCTGGTTTTTATCTGATGGTTTCTAGAGCACACAGGTGCACCATTCCCCTTCCCTACAGGGTATCTAAGAGCACCCTGCAGCAGACTTGTATCAAAATCCTCAGGGATAGAGTTTCCTGCAGGTGTTGCAAGCTAATTTTGTATTCAAGAAAGAATAATGTTATTTAAAGTGTTTATTTTTTGCTTTTTAGAACATACCTGTATTTTTAAGTGCAAACCAGTTAAGTCATAATACCCCATTTCAAATATTGATTGTGATTGCTTGTAGAACTTTTAAATTAAAAAAACTATAACAATAAAAAGGGGGGGAAGCAATTTTAGTTGTTTGGAGCAGTTCTGTTCAACTTCTAACAGGCAGCCGTGCTCTAGCCTTGATCCTGCAAGGCTTTAATAACTTCCTGATGCTGCAGGAGAAGAGTGTCTCCTTCAAAAGCGAGGAGGAGGGAGTGAGAAAGCAGCTGCTTTTAAGAGCAGTTTGTGAATATATAACTGAGCTCTTCCAGGATAATTCTCCTTTGGTGTGTACTGCTATATGTAGTTCTGAAGGCTGAAGCTGAAAGCTTGTTAAGGAGCTTTCAAGATCCTTTTCAGCGTGTTTTGGGTTTTGTTTTTTTACCTGAGGATGCCACAAGATGATCCTTAACTGTTCTGTGTCAGTTAATGGCAAGATCTGTCAGCACTGATAGGATGGGGTTTGTGTTTGGAGTGTGATATTTTTGGTGTAGCGTGATACATGTTTTTTTTTTTTCTTGGGTTGTTGGGGTTTTTTTTTAATGAATGAAATGATAATTTTGTATTGGGTCTTCTGATATTTAAAGGCTTATTTCATGTGAGATGCATTTGGGTATCTGAACTGGTGAGGTGTTGTTTCACAGTCTAAATATACACGATAGAAGTTATCTAAATTTAAGTATGGTTCTATCATTTTATTCTGTTATAGTGGCAAATATGTTATATAATTATCCTCCTCTCCCGTTTTCCTGCCCCACAAAGAGTTACACTTGTGAAAAAAGGATGTTGGGGTTTATTTAGTATTGGAAGATAGTAACAAAAGAAGTGCATGTTATAGAACTCTGTGCTGCTTACTTCAAAACTAGGGTATTTTACCTTAAATATTGAGTAATTGCAGTGTTGCTTTATTCCAGAAATAGTTTCAAGGTCCACAACTGTCATTGTGATTTCTTTCCTTTGAACCTTTCTGAGCTCAGGCTTTTGGTGCAGGAGTAAACGTAACCTTAGTCTCTGGTAAGAGCTGTGATTTGCCATTTCCCTGTTCCTGATGACTGATACTGTTCACTTTCTTTATTTTCTCAGGTACCTTAGGGATGTCGGACAGAGACAGCTACTTCTATGCAGCCATAGTTGCTGTGGTCACTGTCCACGTGGTGCTTGCTCTCTTTGTGTACGTGGCGTGGAACGAGGGCTCCCGGCAGTGGCGGGAAGGCAAGCAGGACTAGGATGAAGATCGCCCTTGCCTGATGCCTACAGACTGTAAATCAGACTCTTGTGAGCTGAAGGAAAAGCTTTCTTCAAAATGTGTAATACACAGGTGCAAAGATGGGGCTTGGGCCTCAGCTCAGGTTAGAATCAGACCCGTGGTCTTCTGGAATGTGTACCAGTGTTGTGTCTAATGCTGATGAAAGTTGTTCTGCAGCCAGCCTTTACCAGGTGGAGCTGAGGAGGTTCACCTGGAATTGGAATGAAATAATTTTTTCTGAAAAACATCCCATAGCTATTTTGCCATTCCTAGTATTTTCCTGCCTTACTCTGAAGATAATAGTAGCACAAGGCAAGCGTTACATTTTCGAGTAATTGATTGCTAGTTACAAAAGCTGTTACTCCCTTCCCAACTCCAGTGGGAAAGGTGGGATTTCACTTTACTGTGGAGAGCTTCCTGAGTTATGGGTGTCGTGGTTTAACCCAGCCAGCAACTCAGCCCCACACAGCAGCTCGCTCCTTCCCCCCCTGCGAGCACTCTTGTGTTTTGCTTCATAATGGATAAAATTTTGCAGATGGCTACATGGAAAATTCGCTTCTCCTCTTAAATATTAACTTGTACACTGTGAAATGATAAAATGTTGATTGTTTTCTTTCTTGGTTGTGTGTAGCAACTTTCTGTAGCCAGACCATAGTGAGATTTTTGTCTTGTGGGATAACTTGACTTTGATTTCACTATTGTGCTGTCATTAGCAAGCTGCTGTCTGTAGATAAAATGTTCTTCCTAAGGTTCCAGCAGTGCACAGAACTTTCCTAACGCTGATGATTGCTGTTAAGCTGTTGTGCTTGAGGTCATTTTCTGTTAATTAGAATTTACCTGTTCGTTGTATTGAGCCTTGTTTGGAAGTGTTCTGCTTAATATAAGTCTTGGGATAGTTTTGGTTCTGTGTTTGTCCATGGTCAGACTTACCCATAAATGAGATAAAAATCACTTATCCATGACCAACAGCTTGAAGAATGTTCCCAGGTCTCATTCCTGTCATGCCCACCCAGGTCCCAGCCATGCATAAACATCTACACCATGTCACACCACTGCAGATCCATTTTTACATTTTCCTTCTGCAATGTTAACTCTTCTAATCCAGAAGCCTCTTGTCAGGTTGCTGCCACCAAACTGGAGAGTGTTCATAGTGCTTGAAATGCAGGTTTAGTCTGTACCTTGGCATAATGGCTTCCTGTTTTCAAGTATATGAACCATATGTTGTAGAATGAATACTGGCTTTTAATAAAAATCTGCCCTGCAATACAAGAGCCAGTAAATGAGCACGTGTGCTGAACAACTTCTGAAACAATATCCTTAATACTGCTTATGTCTAGCACAGCCTACAACAAATAGACCAGCTATAGCACTGTTCAGTAGCTTTTTTTTTTTCTTACTCCATTTATAGTGGAGAGTTGGAGTGGTAGCATTGGGTTGATGGTTGGACTTGATGATCTTGGAGGTCTTTTCCAACCTTCATGATTCTATGAATAAATTGGAACTTTGCTGTTGTCCTTTACTCACTGAGTCTTGTGCTATATCTGTTGTATGTCTCACCTACTAGAATTCCTAGACATTAATTTCCTAGGAGTAACACGGAATTAACTGTTTATTATAATTGTTTGGTTAAAAAATCTGAAGAGCTTGGCCTGTGCTGTAAGTATAGACACTGTAATGTCTGAGCTGTGGGGTAATGAGCTGAGCATCAATCCATCCATTGGAAGATCATCTTTGAAGACATGCTTTGATCCACAGTGTTTCCTTGAGAAAAGAGGCAACACATGAGTGTCTGCATGGTAACAGTCAAGTACTGGGGCTTGTGCTGCTTACACCTGGGAGCTGAGACAACCACTTGGGTAGACAGTGCATTGGAAACACCCAAGTGGTGGAATTGCATCATGACTGGGGAGCTCAAGGAACAGAAACTGCAGCCCTACTTTGTAGAGTATAGTGGGCTACACCCTACTGGGACTCCTGGTGTGCCTTACCAATACTGAGATTTATTATATTTCAAGAGCTTTGTTGTGGTCTCTTTAGGTGGTTTCCTTACATGTATCTGATGTTCCTGTTAACCTCAAAGTGAGTTCTCATGTCAATTTTTTAGTGGTTTAACGGCCATTGTAATTCTTTTTGGGGTGTAAGTAACACTGTATTGGGTTTGTGTGGCAAGGTTTTGGTAGTGAGGGAGGGTACAGGGGTGGCTTCTGTGAGCAGATGCCAGAATCTTCCCCCATGTCCTATAAAGCTAGTGCCAGCCAGCCCCAAGACAGCCGAGCCCATCAGGGGTGGTGGTAGCACCGCTGGGAATAGTGTTTTTAAGAAGGAGGGAAAAATTCTGCACAACAGAAACTGCAGCCACAGAGAGGAATGAGAATGTGAGAGGGGAATAACTCTGCAGACACCAAGGTAGTGAAGCAGGAGGGGGAGGACGTGCTCCAGGTGCTGGAGCAGAGGTTCCCCTGCAGCCTGTGGTGAAGATGATGGTGAGGCAGGCTGGCCCTTTGCAGCCCATGGAGGTCTGTTCTAGAGCAGATACTCACTTGCAGCCTGTGGTGGTCCATGGTAGGGCAGTCTGTGTCATCCCCCAGTGGTGGGGACCCACTCTGGATCAATCTGCTCCTGAAGGATGACAGCCCGTGGAAGGGACCCAATCTGGGGCAGTACCCAAAGAACTGCAGCCTGTGGGAGGACCCCACGCTGGGGCAGGGGAAGGATAGGAGAAGGGAGGAGTGGCAGAGACAAAGTGATGAACTGAGCACAACCCACATTGCCCATTCTCCAGTGCTGCTGTGGGACAGGATAGGGAACTGAAGGAAAGTTAAGCCCAGGGAGAAGGAAGAGGTGGGGGAGGAAGTGTTTTAAGATTTAGTTTTTTTTTTTCTCATTACCCTGCTCTGATTTGATTGGTAGGTAATAAATTAATTTCCCCAAATCAAACCTCTTTTGCCTGTGACAGTAACTGCTGAGTGACCTCCTTGTCCTTATCTCAACCTATGAGCCTTTCAATATATTTTCTCTCCTCTGTCCAGCTTAGGAGGAGACTGATGGAGCAGCTTTGGTGGTCACCTGGTGTCCAGCCAGGGCCAAACCACCACATGGACAAATATGGAAACGGATAAAAGTTAAAAGGTGATTTTTCTTGTTGCTTTGGGTTTTAGTTTCTATAAAGTGGTAATGGAAAATTTTTAATGGTATAGTACTTTAAAATGGTACTGTAAGTTGGTTTTATTACTAAGAATGGATCTGGGACAACTGTTGTTAAAAAAAATTGGGAAAATATGGTGTGCATAAGCCACTCAGTACTTCAAAATTGCCTCTCAGTGGTCCATCATCTGTTTGTATAGGTTGAAAATGGGGCAGTTTAGCTAAAGCAAGAAATTGTGTCTGGCAGTGAACAAATACCTTGAGACTGAGATTGCAGCAGAAGCTTTCTGGAATGTTTTTCCAAGACTGAATACTAAAGGCAGTGAAGGGAATTGACAAGTGGAAAATCAGTGACGTCTCAAAATTAGTGGTTTTCTTCTGTACTTCCTACCATGTCTGATTTTAATTTTATTAAAATGCCTGCAGAACATTGTGGTGGGTGCATAGCCAAGGAAAGCAAGCTGGTGGTCAGCTCTGGTTTGTGGTTGGGGGTGCCTGACATAATCCATCTACTAACTTTGAGCACCGAGTAGGCAAATGGTGACATTGGTGATGGTCTTGTTAAAGGGAATTTTGTCACACCCTAACACGGATGAATGTGTGTGAACTTTGCTGCTACTGCAGCAGGACAAACTAGAGGGCAGGCTGTTCTACGTGATGATGGGAGAGGAGAGGGTTCAGGCTGGCTGAAAAATAATGTTCTCATTGCATTGGTGAACAGTAAAATGTTTGATGTTATTGCAGGTGTGATGGTTTTTTTAGACTGCTGCACAGTTACTGTAGTTAAATAAACTGCTCGGGCTTTTGATAGCCTGTGCGATTGGATGGGGTGTGCTGAAAGCCTCCAGGCAGGGATACGGTTGGTGACAGGGTGAGGGAGAGATGGAAGGGAGAGGGCCCTTAAATAGTGAACTAAGCCACACTTGTATTACAAAATAACATCATATGGCTATGACTGAAATTTAGGTAAGCTGCAGCCCAGTGGGACAAGGGGAGGAAGGGGAAGGGGTCCTGTGAAGTGAAGGAGTGACCTGGAGATGTGGGGTGGAGATGGGGTAGGGTGAGGACTGGAGTGTGCTGGCACAGCTTGGTGGATGATGACTGAGGCCCCATATGTTTTTGTTCAGAGTTGTTTATTCCACTGTTCTCCAGGGTATTATGCAGAGCTGTTGATCTGAAACATTAACTGTAAATCATACAAAATACAGGCCCATTCCATTTTTAATTTCCCGTTGAAGTTGCTCATAGGTTGACAGCTTTGCAGTGTGTGTTCTGGGCACATTTATTCAGCTTTGTCTTGTACAAACTAGCATTGTTACAGGCTCTGAGTCATCTTGGAGGGCAAGGTCAAGCCTTTGGAGTGTAATTATTTCTTAAGAAATATCAAAGAGGGACTGCTACTCTAATGTTTCATTAGCTTTAATCAACTGTCAGTTTGAGGGAGACACACAAGCTTGTTTCAAGTTCACAGAAAACTGTGCCTGCTGTTCTCTGCAAAGGGAGGAGGGTCTCTCTTGCTTGAACTGGGCTTGCACCTAGGAAATGCTGTACAGTGTGGGGTGCCTGCAGTCATTCTGTTACCTGAAGACGTGGTAATGTCTGAATTTCTGAGATGGTGGCATACAGCCAGACTCTTTGTTAGGAGGACTGACTCACACTGTGTGTAAGAGAAAGAGATGGAGGCAAACACTTGGGACTTGAGTGCTGTTTGAAACCTAAAATGGTAAGAAAAAAGTGTGGGGGAAGTGAATGGGAAATTCTGTAGAAAGCAGCTTTTTTAGGTGCTGGTCTCCCAGTTTGCATTCTGAAACCAAGAGACAAAGCCAGTGGTGGTCCTGTTTCTGAAAGCGGGGGTGCTGACTGAGAAGCTATGTGGTGAAGCATGACCAGGGGGAAGAGCTTGGAAGGTTGAGTAGTTACCCTGGTACTGAGTGTGCTTGGTGCAGGTGTGCTGTCATGTTTCATAACCCTCTTTGTCCTACCAGCTTTGGGTGGCATGTTGTTGCTGAGATGAATCCCTGTGGGTGCCCAGTGTTTCTAGGAGTGATCAGGTGCTTTTACAATAGTGCAAGCTACTCCTAGGCCTGGAAAAAAAGCTGTCGACGCTTATAGTTGGCACATGACACAGTGTGGTTTAATAGTTTTAGTGTAAATGGCCCTGGGTGTGGGCATGGGGGGGTGTTATTAATTAAAACCATTTTTAATTGAAGGATAATTTATGAATTAGAGTAATAGCAGTCAAAGAACAAAACCTGCTGTGGGTGTGGGCCCGTACTGCAGGCACCACTGAGGAGCTGTTTCATACCTTACAGTTTTTCATCTTCAGGATGCAGAGTTTCTCTTGATTTGCTTGAATCATTAATTTGGCTCTGCAGAGATCATCTGGAAGTACCGAAGTTTATCACCACAGCTGAAATGCTTCATACAGCTCATTTCAAGGGAATGACTCTGATGTGTAGGCGGGCTTGTGGCTGAGAAGACAGAAGAACCCACTTTGCTTTCAAGCCTTATTGCTGTTTGAGCCCTTTCCTAGAACAATTCCTACAGAATGGGCAACACTGGATAATTCTTCAGTATGATAGAGCAGTTTCCTTTAGAAGCTTGTGTTACATGATTGTGTTGAATTCTAGCATTTATTTCTAACCTGTTGTGCTTTTGCAAGCAGCAGCAAGTTCCTCACTCTTCTTAGCACCTCTTCCTCTTTATCTCCTCTAGCTCTTTGTCAAGTGCTTTCAATGGGAGCAAATATTTTCTGTAGTGTGATATCTGTTGTGATCCCAGTCAGCATGACACTGAGCTTTGTGGGGAGAGGTGAAGTTTTTATACTGCTTGGTGAGAGTTGTCTTCCTGCCCACGAATTTTCAGAGTTGGTGCTATCAGCTCTGATATTGGAGGCATGAAAACAGTTATGCCAGGGGGAAAAAAAGAGTTTCCAGTTTTATAAACAATTCTCAGTCAGATAGGTGATTGGGAGGAGTAATTAACAACACTAAAATAATAGCATGGTTTGGCATTGTCATATGCTGCTTAGATTTAAAACAGTCAAACTGTTTGAATGTGGTTTTATTTTAGCATATTACAAAACATAAGAACACCGAGTGGTATTGTCAGTGGCATCCAGGCTGCTTTCACTTTTCCAGCTCTGAGAGAAAACTACATCGAGCCTTTTGGTGAGGAAGTCTTAGAGAGCACCTAGGAATGTGTGGATGCAGCTTTTCAAGAAGCCTGCCCGTGCCAGAAAGCTGTGTTTGCATTGTATCGAGCTTATGTGAGGGATTAATTTGGAAGGAGAGCTGAGTGGCTTGTGAACTTTCATGCCTCAGGTCAGCTATGCTCTAGCTGCATGGTCCAAATGGCAATTTGATGAGATAAACAACTTTTGTGTGCTTTTTATAGACTTTGAACAAAGAGTGAACAGGTAATTCTTCACAACAGGTAATTCTTTGTAGCACCAGAACTAATTTGCTACAATTCAGTTAAAAAAGGAGCAATGCAGTAATGTGGCTGATTACATAAGCACAAGTTCAGTTGATCACATCTGTATGTGGATATAATATGTGAACTGATTGACCAGTAAAGCAGACAGAGTAATTTGTTTTGTCTTGTCTCCTTACATTCTGCCAAGACAGTTTTCCTTCAGTTGAGACTCAGCAGTTTGCTCAGCCTGGAAGATAACTGTAGAGATAGACCAGAGAGGTGAATTACTGTGTGGAAGGCAGGGTAATCAGCAGGTAAGGCTTTGCATTGTAAGGGAAGCTCCATTGCCTGTGGTCCTGGCTTTTGCACAATTAGCAAGGGCTGGTCCCAAATCTGATAACAATATGAAATGCAGAAAATGAGGTACTGGAGGTATCTGTGTGGGGAGTTCTGTGAGATGGGTGGTTAAGAAGAGTTATCTATCAATAACGGGACATTGACTCTTCTTTTTCTCCTGTGCATTCCTAACACTGGGAAACTAGTCTAGAGCCATCATTTACTCCTAACAGTCTTTGAAAACCACAGTCTGTTTAGTATTTTCCCAGAAAAAAATTCTACTTAAACTAGTCTTTTGAGACTCAGTACAAATTTAAGCTACTAATTCTTTAGCAAAAAAAAAAAAAAAAAAGAGCTTTTGGATACAACTGTGGTATTGGTGTTGATGGAGTTTTCCTCCCCAGAATACCCTGCATATTCCTTTTGTGCAAAAAAAGGTTAATATCACAGAATACTGTGGCAGCATCTACCAGTCTATTGTGTTGCAGTGGAGCATTTGACCTTCCCAGAGATTGTACCACCAAGTATCCAGCTCTTGGCTTCTGTGGCACTTGCCGTTTCCTGAGCTTTTCTGCTCTTCATTGCAGCAACACCCAAAGAGCAAGACAGGATCCCACTGCTCTAGATCTTTGGGAACATGCAGTGAGAGTTGATTGCTGGCCTGAATAAGTCACCTAATAACTTGATAGGTCGGGCTAAAAGGGTCTTGGGGAAAAAAAAAAAAACACAGCAAATGTGTCAAAGTGGAAGTTCATGAGAGCTCCTGGGTCACTTGACCTGGGCTCTGCATTACATCTCCATAGCAGAAAAATCACTTGTTTTCTGTGTGTCGATACGCTCAGCAAGGTACAGGGGTTTGTTTTGTATGCTATAGCAGATCACAGGTATAGAAATGGAAGGGGGTGGGGGAAGGGACTGGAATTTGAGTCTTTTGACCCACTGCTCTGTCAGCAATACCTGCCATTCACCATCATCCATCCACAGTGAGTTTGGGTTTTGTTTTTTTTAGGAACTGTTTTTCATGAGATCTTGAATCAGTGCATACCTGGAATGGTACCTAATTTTGCATAGCTTCATCTTCCCTTCAAAATCTGTGCAGCTTACACTATAGTGCATGCTTTCCCTTGTCAGGCCTTCTGAGTATTCTGTGAATCCCTGTTTTGGCAGATCTTTGCCATTGTTAGCTGGCATTAAGCTTCTCTGGGTTTCTTTCAGGCATAACTTTTATCTGCCTGATCCTTTCCTTCCACCTCCTTCTAAAATCTTAAATAAAAATAATAAAGAAGGCTACTTGAAATTTGCACACCACTGAAGGACAATGCTGTGCTTGAGCTATGTGATTCCATTTCAATAGTGTTAGTGCTGTGCTTCTGTTCTGCTTCACACTCCAAGAACACATCCCTTCATTTGCCCACAGATTTGAGCTGGGAATGAATTCGGTGGCCAGGGTGCAGAATGTGCATGTGGCCCTATCTGGGAGAAGGACTGGCTGAAACAATGCAGCAGTGAGTAAATGGTGAAGGAGTTAAACTAATATACAGACCCGAATTTTTCATGTATGCCTTGGGGTATGTGCATGGCTTAATCTTAGCTCCAAGCAGTGTATTGTTTAGGGAAGTACAGTCAAGCATGACTAAATTGCATTTGTCTCCCTTTTCAAATGGCACAATGTTTTGGGAATGTTTTCCTTTTCTGTATTTAAATAATAATCTTTCATAATCCAAAAGCTATTTTTCATTTTTTCTAGAACAATTGGTTGAAGTGTTTTTATTAATCTTTTTATTATTTAAGCGCTTCTATCTGCAATACACAATAGAGGCAAATGAATTGATTTTTTTTTTTGAGACAAGCTTGCTTTTTATCCTACAGAAATGATGACTCATCAGATTCATCCAGCCCTCATCTGTATTCCTCCCCCAGCTAATAAGTTAAATGTGAGTTTTGTGTTTGTATTAAAAGGCAGCATATGCTTACCTCACCGGGGAGCTTGTTTGAAAATTGAGTTCACAAGAGGAAAATTCCTTGCCACAGTAAAACTGCATCTCTGGGCATTAAGGAGCTTTGCAAGGTTTGCTTCCTAAGTTAAAAAAACAGCATTTAATTGCTCACATCTACAAGGATCCTAGTTTGACCTGCTCATAACTTTTCATGGTCATGCCAGAAGATTTGTGGCTCTGATCCATGAGGAGGCAGCAGAAGGCAGACACCTGCAATATTTTTTCCTTGGACCTGTTAATCCTGGAGATGGAGCGTATCAGGATGTACAAGATTATACTGATCTAGGATAAAATACTCTTATTTTCATTCTGACTGAAATGGCTCCACAAGTGGTCGTGCTGGTGTAACTAAGAAGGGAGTGTGGGGGATGGAGATGGGTGGAGGTACTTGAAGTCAGTGTTGCTGCTGCTACTCAGAGCTGTGAGAAGGCACCCTTAGCTGGAGCTGACTCCCATGTTAGTGCAGCCAGGCTTGGTTAAAGCTAAAATGAGGTGTGGCCTTGCAGCCCTGCAGTGTGGACGCACCCTGAGCTTTAGCTGGGAGGAGAGGCAGATCCTGGTTTAAAGCCTCCTGTGAGGGGTGCCTCATAGATGTGCCCAGGAATAAGTGGCTTTCTTGATGTTTTCCAGCCCACATCTGGGCAAAAGTTTCACAGATGGGATCTGGCTTCTCTGACTCTGCTTTTCCCTCAGAAGGTGCTTATAAAACAGGGGACATGACTAGGGGCACTATTGAAGCCTCTGTCCATGTTTTAGGGAGAGAGTGTGAGGAATCAGTTGCAGTATAAACTGGGTAATTTGGAGAGCTGGCCCCAAAAGCTGGTTTACAGGTGGGTGTTTGAGTTGTCAATTTAACCTCAAAGTCTTGGGCAGAGATACTGGAGTTCTGTTACATAGCTGAGCCTGATGCTGAGTATGTTCCTTTACACAGATTTGACCCTTTTATGATGTAAATACTGTGTGGCCTAGAACAGAGTTGAGCTGCTGTATTGGTTTTGCCTGATCAGTGCTTGGCTGTAGACAGTGCACGAAGCTAAACCAGTGACATGTGTGAGTTCTTAGCCTGGACAGGTGGTTTTTCCTCTCTTCCCTACTGTTCATTACCCAGCAGCTTCACAAGAGCAAACCCTGTTTTTCCAAGTACTACTTTTTGGTGAAATCTGAAGAGCTAAAGCAAAAGAAGCTCTGCAGAAAGAAATCCACACTCTGAACACCAATTTCTTTCCTTTTTGGTCACTTCACTCTTAATACTGCCTAGCAGATGTTGGGATGACTGGTACCTAACTGAGGAAAGACTGTTGAGATTGTTTTTTCCAGAAACAATAAAAACTCCATGCGTAACTATCTCCTCCCTTCGCTGTTTCTTGGGGTGGGAGGGACTGGCTGTAATTACAGAGGCTGAAGAACAGGCATGTCCATACTCTTCATTACCCAGAGCTACAAGTCTCTTTCTGTATGACTCCAGCTAAGGCCAAACTATCAATGGATTCCTGATAAAAGGGGTTTGGAGATTTTGCAGCACTTCTGTTTTCCTGGAACTCTCCACAATAAGTGTGCTGCTGTGAGTGGGGTTCTTGGTAGCTGAACCTGCAGAAGTGCAAGTGATTTACTGGGTCATGTATAGCAAAGGATTAAGCTTTATATCCCACAGGATGCTAAGCAGAACATTCATCTGCAGGAACAAAGGATGACAGCAAAGTACACCATCAACTTCACATTTTCCAGTGGAGAAAACCACTTTGGGCAGATGCAGCATGTGGGAGGAAGAAGAGATTCCACCATGGCAGAAAGGGGAAGTTGAACTGTGTGTTGAAGTATGAAGACTGAAGGCTCTGGAGGGTCATTCATGCTCCTGCCTTACAAACTCAAGATTTTAGTTCCAAGCAGAGGGAAAAACAGAAGCTTGGGTGAGACAGTTCTGCTGAAAAATATGGTCGGTGGCTCTGTGAATAACCAAGGAATGTCTTTGTAGTTTGACTGGTAACATTTAGTTTCTTCCATCCCTCCTCAAGGCAACTGCAAGTGCAAAAATGGCTACAGGCCAGGAGGTCAAGAGAGATTTTTAGCTTTCTGTGACAGAGTGGCTTTCAGCTGGCTTCAGTGAGCATGGGTTCGTGGACACTTCAGCACAAGAACTGACCGCAGTGCAAGTCAGGTGGAGGGTTTTTTTGGGTGCATTCCCCTTAGCAGGTATCAACAGCTTTCCTTAATTTGTATTTTATGACTGGTCTGTTGATTTGATGTAGTCCTGTGCAAGGGCTGAATGTAATGCATCATTCCATACTTTCAAGTGCGAGGTAAGCAATTTCCCAATGTAACAGGCAATCTCAGTCACTTCCAAACCTTTATACTAAAAGTAATGTTAAAAAATGTACTATATGCATAACATACTCTATGTAAATACCTTATGTTAAAAGTATACTATAATGAAGATAGCATCTGTGTGCTGAAAAATATCTAATTTCACAGAAAAGTAACTTAGGCAGTGTGCATTTTACAGTTTGTTCCATATAAATGATATTAGTTTCCTTATTCATTTGTAGATGTCTGCTCATTAAGCAAGGTGGTCTTTGCAAATTGTAGGGGCTGTTTAAATGCTTTAGGGGATGAGCATATTTATTACAAGCTGATAATCCTTGTAACTTGTTACATTAAAATATAAATGGATTAGAGTGTAGTCTGATGAGAAGCATGAAAGTGATTACTGAAACTGTGGAAATAAATGTGCTAGAACCCTATATAGTGTAATAATCCTCTAAGGGGAAATTGCACCCTCATTCATTTATAATGGTATCGTGATTGACTTTGTTTTAGTCCAACTTTGAGTCAATGCCTCCATGAAAATCTCATGACTTGCCTTCCAAAATGACATCAAAGATGAAAGGAGAAAAACAGTCTTGACAAAACCAGGTCACTACATCAGCAAGAGCAGAGTGGGCTGAGCTTTGCTTCCTAAATCAAAGCCTTGCTGCAGGAGCACTGCTGCACTCTTGTGAGGATGTGACAAGTGCCATTCTCAGCAGTGAGGGACCAGGAGGTGTCACAACAGCAGATACAGGGCTGAAGGACTTGGCCCAAGCCTGGTGCTGCTCCTCACTGAGCACTGCTGTCCTGAAATGAGGATGTGGAGGTACTTGAGGCATCCTTTTGTGGGGCATGTCCTGGTCCCAGCTGGGCTTTGTACCCAGCCCCTGCCCAAGTTAGGAATGAGGAGGAATAGTGAGTCCTTCGTGCCTGAATCCAGCAAAAATCCCAGCAAGGGACCTGAGATGTTCTGCTAGCCCTGTGCTTCAAGAGCAAGTGTCCTCTCGTAGTCTTGGCTGGGAGAGCCTAAGGATCTTCTAAAGCAAGGAAATCTCTGGTGTCTGTGAACTATGAGAAGATGTACAGGCCTGGAGCTCATCTCAGCCTGCCTACAGAGTGAGGAGCTGTCAAGAAACCATCATCTCCCTTTCCTGCCAGTTCCTTTGTATCTCCAGAAGAGCTGCCCATTAAGGGACAAAGAGGGGCATCTGATTCCATGCACAGGGCCACACACGCTGCTGTGGAATTGCCATGTGGGCAAAATAACTTCATGCACATGCACAGCTCAGCTGTCTGCAGTGGTGGGGTAGGAGCTAGAGGATACTGAAGAACACGACTGTGCTCCTGGATCCTGTGCAGTGGTATCCTCCAGCCATTTTTGGAAAGGGCCAGTTTAGTGTATGTAGCCAAAACTTCACAAGATTATTGTGTAGCTGGCAGAGCCAGGTCATTAATATCTGGTACAACATACTGCAACATATTGATTCTTTACAGGTGTTTTGTGCAAAGGGGGAGTGCTGAGGTGTGCCAGTTTTGCTAGTTTGCTGCTGTCTGGTGAAGAAAATGAAAAAACCTCCAAGAAGGAAATATATTTCCTGTCTTTTGGACTTTAATTAAATCATCAGCAGCGGCAGCAATGGCAAAGTGCCAGAGCTGCTCCTGGAACACTCTTACTGAGCAAGCTATTTGCAGAGGAGAGGGGAACTTGGTTGTAGGAGGCTCATACAGGTGTCTCTGTGCAAGGACAGCATCTGTTCTTGCACGAGCTGCCCTGACCCAACAGCTCTTCTGGAGGGGTAAACTCAGGAAGGGAGAGAGAAACTTACTTTAATAATATTAGGAAGACCTGCCTTGGTTTTAAGTTGGTTAAGATCTTGGTGGAAAATAAATTACTTCTATCACCTTAGGCTTTTTTGGGTAGGATTTTGAGCAGAGCAAGCTAATAATGATTTTGACTCACTGGGATTTTAAATGGCATTCTTGCTTCTCGGTGTAAACAGGAGGTAATAGTGTAGCATGTGGGAGGTCTTTAATCTTGTCTTCTAGATTTACATTTTGTAGGATTAGATTTTTTTTTTAAGCCATTTCTTTCATCTTGAGCACTAGCAGAGGCAAGCAGGTAACATAAGGTACACACTGAGCATTTTAATTTGCCTTTTTCCTGAAATCATCTGAGCAGCCAAGCCCCCTCTGACCACAGCCCCACCCTCTCATCTGCATTTCATAAGGGTATTATCACTGTAATTAATAAGAGTTGTATAACAGTACCTAATTAAACTCTGATCATATAGTGTAAATTTAACTTGATTATTGTTAACCTCAGTGAACTCTGTGGGAGATTAATCCTGGGGATTCACTCTGCACAGACAGCAGCAGCAACAGTTTTGCAGAAGGCCAAAATATTAGTCCATAGGCATGCTCTGCTCCAAAACCCTGTGAGGTAGGACTGGGTACCGATGGGAACACCGAGGGGATTGCCCTGCAACTGGAGTCTCCACCTTTCCAGATTGGTTAAAAGCCACTGGGATGCCAGCAGGCTCCTACGGTGCAGATCTTAAAATCACTGAATAAGGAGTCTGAGAGGATTATGGCTTACATAAGAGTTTTATGTCTGTCCTAAAGCTACAGCCCCTGTGTGCTTGTGGGCTGTGTACAGTGTCCACCAGTGATTCATGGGCACCAGCACCTCCTGATTGACTATGACCCATGTATTGTTTAAGATGAGATTTCAAATACAGGACCTGGTCCCTGTGCTACAAAGGCTTTCAGGGTTTTGTCTGTGGGGACAGAGTGAAGGCAAATAATGTTCTTTACTTATCTCGACACCTGCAGAATGCTGTGTGCTTCTCCTGCCCAGTGTAGTAGAGAATGTTTCTACTTTGCTAAAAAGCTGAACGAGTCTTTATAAAATAATGTTTTTTTCCCGTGTCTAGTCCAGAAGTACAGGGCGTGGGGTTCGTCCTGTCTTTTGCTGAGCACGTCCCTTTGTTGGCCACTAATAATAGTTTAATCAATGGGACCGATTCCTGCGTATTCTGTGTGACAGCAGCCCAGAAGACCCAGATGGCAGCAGAGAAAGCTCTTTTGTACGTGCCGCTTTTTTCCATTTCCTTAATTAAAAGCCAAGAGAAAGTTTTACTCTTGTTTGCATGAACGGTCACATCAAAGGGTGCAGGAAAATCTAGGCCAAGCTGCTTTCAGCGGGCTGAGGAACACGACACCGTTGCGCCGGTCCCTTCGCCGTAGCCATGCTTCGTAATAAACGCCAGGCACCTTTTGAACTCCCTTTGATGCCGTTCGCGTGGCCTCTCACCGGTCCCCCGAAGGCCACCTTGCCCCCCCAGCTCTCGGTGGCGCGGCTGTCCCCGGGCGAGGTGCGGGTGCGGGATGGGAAGGCGGGGAGCGCGGCTGGCGCATCCTCG